>NC_041337.1:35905488-35907988 GCF_004354835.1 Perca flavescens | reverse complement strand
TGTGTCCAGCTGTCTGTCCAGCAGAGGGTCTTCAACATCGCCAACGAGCTGCTGCACACAGAGATCGCCTACGTCTCTAAGCTCCACCTGCTGGACCAGGTGAGTCCCCCGCTGCTCACAGTCCAATCAAAACCCTGCTGCTCACCGTCCAATCAAAACCACCGTCTACCATGTGTTGACTCTGGCGTCTTGGTTATAGAGCTCAATAGTGTTGTTCCCAAAGTCAAAATCTCTCTCTCTCTCTCTGTTCTTTCTCTAGCTCTTTGCTCCACCACTTTGTTTTATCTAACAGGTTAGCACCGCTCCACATAGCGCTCTAGGATACTGTAGCGGTAGCTGTTGTCGTGTGCAACAAAAGACGACTCGGCTGCTTTTTGGAATAAAAACGCTGCCAGCTTTTTTTCTTTTTTTTTTAAACTACAAAAGCCCTAGTCAACTTTTTCTTGTAAAAAATGATGGCAAGTGTGAACATAACCTTATGGTTTTGCATGACATCATGACTTCGTGTAAACATACACGCCCACTTTCTTAAGCCAAGTGGCATGTTATCGCGAGACTATGTGTTATCGCGAGACTGTGTTTTCGCGAGACTATGTGTTATCACAAGACTATGTGTTATCTCGATACTATGTTATCAGACCCATATATATCAGCTCCTACACAGTCTCCAGTTGATTTTATTATGACAGAGTAGCTGTCAGAATGCTCTACATGCGATCTGTCGCTGATTTTAATCACCAACAGACTGTAGATGATCCGTGATCTGATCAGATTTAGTCTCTCTGACTTCTAAACATCACCATCAGCCACACTACATGTTCTGTTCACAATAAGCCTTTAAATCAGACAAATCGCAGTTAAAATCCCTCCGATTCAAAATCAATAAAAAGTTTATATAAAACGTCATCATGTTGAGTCGATTCTGAACCAATCAGCTGTTAGATCAGCTGAGAGGCCGGGTTCTCAATACATTTTGGCCCTCCTAGTTCTGCGCCAAACCAACAACACATGGAAAGTGTTTTTAAGCTGTAATTACGTGACATAGGTGCCCTTGAGCAAGGCCCTTAACCTCCAACCTGCTCCAGTGAAGCTGCTCAGTGGCCAGCAGGTCAGACTGTGGTTGTACCGGAAGCTTCCAGGTATGATTGTGTGCAACTGTGTGAATGTGATCAGGGCCTTCCTGCACAAAGAGAGGTTGCCTCTCAGTGATCCTTCCCTGAATAAATAAAGGTTAAATAAAAAAAAAAAAAATTCAAAGCAGAATATGGCAGATTTGCCGACCTAAGTTCCCCAGAAGGAACTCTTTTGATGACTTTCGTAGGGCTTTGTGTCAACAAAATGTCGGAAAAAGCAATAAATTTACCAAAATGTGTCAAATGTCTGACAAAGCCACAAAAACATCGGAAAAAAACGACAAAAATTAGGAAAAAATTAGGAAAAAAAACTACCAAAATGTTAAAAATAAAGTGACATGCAGTAACAAAAGAACGTCAATAAACTCTCTCCATATCTGGCCCTTGGTGTGATTCTCTTTTTCCAGTGTGGCCCTCTGGGAAAATGAGTTTGACCCCCCTGCTGTAAACGCTGTTCACATCACTGACCCAGTGACTGTTGTCCCGTGGCCTCTCCTCCTCCTGCAGGTTTTCTGTGCCCGGCTCCTGGAGGAGGCGCGCTCTCGCTCCTCCTTCCCGTGCGACGTGGTCCAGGGAATCTTCTCAACATCTGCTCCATCTACTGTTTCCATCAGCAGTTCCTGCTGCCAGCGCTGCAGAAACGCATGGAGGAGTGGTGGGGGGGTGCAAAATTCACAAAAGAATTCCAAAGTTGGAAACTTTCCATGGGAATTAATGGGAATAAACGGAATTAATGGGAATAAACGGAATTAATGGGATTAACAGGAATTAATGGGAATAAACGGGAATTAATGGGAATAAAAGGGAATTAATGGGAATAAACGGGAATTAATGGGAATAAACTGGAATTAATGGGAATAAACGGGAATTAATGGGAATAAATTGGTTTAATGGGAATAAACGGAATTAATGGGAATAAACTGGAATTAATGGGAATAAACTGGAATTAATGGGAAAATGGAATTAATGGGAATAAACTGGAATTAATGGGAATAAATTGGTTTAATGGGAATAAACGGGAATTAATGGGAATAACTGGAATTAATGGGAATAAACTGGAAGTAATGGGAATAAACTGGAGTTAATGGGAAACTGGAATTAATGGGAATAAACTGGAATTAATGGGAAACTGGAATTAATGGGAATAAACTGTAATGAATGGGAATAAACGGAATTAATGGGAATAAATTGGTTTAATGGGAATAAACGGGAATTAATGGGAATAAACTGGAATTAATGGGAATAAACGGAATTAATGGGAATAAACTGGAATTAATGGGAATAAACGGGAATTAATGGGAATAAATTGGTTTAATGGGAATAAACGGGAATTAATGGGAATAAACTGGAATTAATGGGAATAAACT
>NC_041337.1:35897988-35900488 GCF_004354835.1 Perca flavescens | reverse complement strand
CTGCTAGCCATGCTCAGTGATACATGAAACTGTCTGCTTAGATCACCCATTACACGGTTTGTTTTAATTTCATAAGTGTCATGAGAACTTGATCTCGAACAGGCATTGTAAATGAAGTACTGGCATGTCCTTCCAGTGTTGATACAAGAATGTCAAATGTTTCCAGATCTAAACCAGTGTAGAGCAAAGCATCCGCGTTACTTTGAAGCAGAAAGTAGGCAATGTCATCACACTGAGTCATCTTATCCTGCACATCTTTTCTGCTGGCTGCCTTGCAGTAATCATGATCTTGTCGGGCAGGGTCCTCCCACTGTGTGTGCACTGAGTGTAACTGTTGGTGAACGGGAATTGCAGAACTTGAGTTGCTGATCTGGTCTGAAGCAGTTGAGGACAAGCCCGCTGAGCAGTCTGACCAAAACTAAAATATTGCCAAAGTTACACAGTAGATAAGTAAACACTAGAAGTACAACATGTCATAATTGACCAGTAAATGTATGTGTTGTATTAATGATCTAAAATTGAAAAGGTAACTAGCAACTAAAGCTCTTAAATAATTGTAGTGATGTACAAGTAGGCTATACTATTTTGCCTTTTGAAATGTAGCTAGTGGAGTAGAAGAAAGTATAGGGATGAGTCGGGACCTAATGAAACACGGACCTAATGAAGCAGCAATTTTCTCTGAGCTCATAGCTACAACACAGATATGCCAAACTAACGTTACATCAGCATGTACAGTATGAAGTACTTACAAAACCCAAACGCCTGTAACGCGCTTTCTATTTAACGCCTGTAACGCTTTTCTTTAAACGCCTGTAACGTTTAACGCCTTTTTAACGCCTGTAACGTTTTTAACGTCTGTAACGTTTTCTTTTTTTAACGCCTGTAACGTTTTTTTAACGCCTGTAACGCTTTCATTTAACGCCTGTAACGTTTTAACGCCTTTAACGCTTTTTAACGTTTTAATTTAACGCCTGTAACGCTTTCTATTTAACGCCTGTAACGCTTTTAACTTTTAAACGCCTGTAACGTTTTTAACGCCTGTTTTAAACGCCTGTAACGTCTTTATAACGCCTGTAACGTCTTTTATAACGCCTGTAACGCTTTATAACGCCTAACGTTTTCTTTTAACGCCTGTAACGCTTTATAACGCCTGTAACGTTTTCTTTTTAACGCCTGTAACGCTTTCTTTTTAACGCCTGTAACGCTTTTTTAACGCCTGTAACGTTTTCTTTATAACGCCTGTAACGTTTTCTTTTATAACGCCTAACGTTTTTCTTTATAACGTCTGTAACGTTTTCTTTTTAACGCCTGTAACGCTTTTCTTTAAACGCCTCGTAACGTTTTTTAACGCCTGTAACGCTTTTTAACGCCTGTAACGCTTTTTCGCTTTTTTAACGCCTGTAACGTTTTCTTTATAACGCCTTTAACGCTGTTTCTATTTAACGCCTGTAACGTTTTTAACGCCTGTAACGCTTTCTTTTTAACGCCTGTAACGTTTTCTTTTAACGCCTGTAACGTTTTCTTTTTAACGCCTGTAACGTCTGTAACGTTTTTCTTTTTAACGTCTGCTTTATAATGCGTTTTCTTTTTAACGTCTGTAACGTTTTCTTTTAACGTCTGTAACGCTTTATAACGTCTTTTTAACGCCTGTAACGTTTTCTTTTTTGTCTGTAACGTTTTTCTTTTATAACGCTCATAACGTTTTCTTTATAACGCCTCTAACGGTTTCTTTTTAACGTCTGTAACGTTTTATATAACGCGTCTGTAACGTTTTCTTTATAACGTCTGTAACGTTTCTTTTTAACGTCTGTAACATTTTTCTTTTTAACGTCTGTAACGCTTTAACGTCTGTAACGTTTTTTTTTTAACGTCTGTAACGTTTTTCTTTATAACGTCTGTAACGTTTTCTTTTAACACGTCTGTAACGTTTTCTTTTTAACGTCTTTATAACGTTTTTCTTTTTAACGTCTGTAACGTTTTCTTTATCTGCGTTTTCTTTAAACGTCTAACGTTTTCTTTATAACTTTATAGTTTTCTTTTAACGTCTGTAACGTTTTCTTTATAACGTCTGTAACGTTTCTTTATAACGTCTGTAATTTCTGTTGCGTCTGTAACGTTTTCTTTATAACGTCTGTAACGTTTTCTTTTAATATCTGTAACACGTTTTCTTTTAACGTCTTAGCCAACGTTTTTCTTTTAGCGTCTGCTGATTTTTTCTTTATAACGTCTGTAACATTTTCTTTTTAACGTCTGTAACGTTTTTCTTTTTAACGTCTGTAGCGTTTTCTTTTTGCGTCGCCAACGTTTTCTTTATAACATACCTGTAACGTTTTCCTTTAACGTCTGCGTTTTCTTTATAACGTCTGTAACGTTTTCTTTTTAAATGTAGCATTTTTCTTTATAACGTCTGTAACGTTTTCTTTATAACGTCTGTAACGTTTTTCTTTACTCGCGTCTGTAACGTTTTCTTTATAACGTCTGTAACGTTTTCTTGCACGTC
>NC_041337.1:35886893-35897488 GCF_004354835.1 Perca flavescens | reverse complement strand
CTGTACACTTAGTATGTAGTGCACACTGCACACTTAGTATTTAGTGCACACTGTATACTTAGTCTAGACTGTACATAGTGTTTAGTACTGTACACTTAGTATGTAGTGCACACTGTACACTAGTATTGGTGCACACACTGTGCATGGTATGTATGCGGACTGTACACTTAGTATGTAACAGTGCACACTACATGCACTTAGTATTTAGTGCACTGTATACTTAGTATGTGGTGCACACTGTACACTTAGTATGTAGTGCAGACTTTATGCATGGTATCTAGTGCACACTGTACACTTAGTATGTAGTGCAGACTGTATACTTAGTATGTAATGCACACTGTACACTTAGTATGTAGTGCACACTGTACACTTAGTATGTGAGGTGGACTGTACACTTAGTGTGTAATGCACACTGTATGCCGAGTATGTAGTGCACACTGTACACTTAGTATGTAGTGCAGACTGTACATGGTGTATTCAATGCACACTGTATATTTGAGTATGTGTAGTGCAGACTGTATGTATACTTAGTATGTGCACACTGTACCTTAGTATGTAATGCACACTGTACACTAATATGTAATGCACACTGTATACGCACTTAGTATGTAATGCACATGTATACTTAGTATGTAATGCACACTGTTTACTTTAGTGTTTAGTGCACTGTAATACGCTTAGTATGTGGTGTGCAGACTGTACATAGTATGTAATGCACACTGTACACTTAGTATTTAGTGCACACTGTACACTTAGTATGTAGTGCAGACTGTACAATTTAGTATGTAATGCACACTGTATACTTAGTATGTTAGTGCACACTGTACACTTAGTATGTAGTGACCGTAACACTTAGTATGTACGCACATTGTACACTTAGTATTTAGTGCACACTGTGCCACTTAGTATGTAGTGCAGACTGTTGCACTTAGTATTTAGTGCACACTGTATACTTAGTATGTAGTGCACACTGTACACTGAAGTATTTCAAAGTGCACACTGTACACTTAGTATGTTATGCAGACTGTGCATAGTATGTAGTGCACACTGTACACTTAGTATTTAGTGCACACTGCATACTTAGTATGTGGTGCACACTGTACACTTAGTGTGTAGTGCAGACTTTATACTTAGTATCTAGTGCACACTGTACACTTAGTATGTAGTGCAGACTGTATTATTAGTGTGTAATGCACACTGTACACTAGTATTTAGTGCACACTGTACACTTAGTATGTAGTGCAGACTGTACACTTAGTATGTAATGCACACACATACTTAGTATGTAGTGCACACTGTACACTTAGTATGTAGTGCAGACTGTACACTTAGTATGTAATGCACACTGTACCATATTTAGTATGTAGTGCAGACTGTATACTTAGTATGTAATGCACACTGTACACGTAGTATGTAATGCACACTGTACACTTAATGTAATGCGCTGTACACTAGTATGTAATGCACATGTATACTTAGTATGTGGTGCACACTGTACACTAGTATTTGGTGCACACTGTACACTTAGTATGGTGCAGACTGTACACTTAGTATGTAATGCACACTGTATGTTAGTATGTAATGCACACTGTACACTTAGTATGTGTGCAGACTGTACACTTAGTATGTAATTTGTATACTTGAGTATGTAGTGCAGACTGTACACTTAGTATGTAATGCACACTGTATATTTAGTATGTAGTGCAGACTGTATACTTAGTATGTGGTGCACACTGTACACCGTGTTATGTAATGCACACTGTACACTTAATATGTAATGCGCACTGTACACCTTAGTATGTAATGCACACTGTATACTTAGTATATGGTGCACACTGTACTTAATTATGTAGTATTTTCATACTACTATGTAGTGCTTGCTGTACATAGTATATAATGCACACTTAGTATGTAGTGCTTACTATAGTATGTAATGCACTGTACTTAGTATGTAGTCTTTTCTTACTATAATTATGTATTGTGCTGTACACTTAGTATGTGGTGCACAGTATGTAGTACACACTGTACACTTAGTATGGTGCACACTGTACACTTAGTATGTAGTGCAGACTGTACACTTAGTATTTAGTGCACACTGTATACTTAGTATGTAGTGCACACTGTACACTAGTATGTAGCACACCTGTACACTTAGTATGTAGTGCAGACTGTACACTTAGTATTTAGTGCACCTGTATACTTGAGTATGTAGTGCAGACTGTACACTTAGTATGTAGTGCACACTGTACACTTAGTATGTAGTGCACACTGTACATAGTGTTTAGTGCACTGTACACTTAGTATGTAGTGCAGACTGCACACTTAGTTTTAGTGCACAATTGTATACTTAGTATGTAGTGCAGACTGTACACTTAGGTATGTAGTGCACACTGTACACTTAGTATGTAGTGCACACTGTACACTTAGTATGTAGTGCAGACTGTACACTTAGTGTTAGTGCACACCAAACTTAGTATGTAGTGCAGACTGTACATGAGGCATGTAGTGCACACTGTACATTAGTATGTGTGCACTGTACACTTAGTTTTAGTGCACACTGTACAATGGTGTAGTGCAGACTGTACCTTAGTATTTAGTGCACACTGTATACTTAGTATGTAGTGCAGACTGTACACTTAGTATGTAATGCACACTATATGGTTAGTATGTAGTGCACTGCATATTAGTATTTAGTGCACACTGTACACTTGGTATGTAGTGCAGACTGCACACTTAGTATGTAATGCACACTGTACACTTAGTATTTTAGTGCACACTGTGCACTTAGTATGTGGTGCAAGACTGCACACTTAGTATGTAATGCACACTGTACACTTAGTATTTAGTGCACACTGTACACTTAGTGTGTGGTGCAGACTGTGTACATAGTATGTAATGCACACTTGTATGCTTGGTATGTAGTGCACACACTGTTACACTGGTATGTGGTGCAGACTGTTGCACTTGGTATGTAATGCACATTGTACACTTAGTATTTAGTGCACTGTACCTTGGTATGTAGTCTCGGACTGTGCACTTAGTGTTTAGTGCACACTGTATGCACTTAGTATGTGGTGCACACTGTACCTTAGTGTTTGGTGCACTGTGCACTTAGTATGTTATGCCGGACTGTGCACTTAGTATGTGGTGCACTGTACACTTAGTATTTAGTGCACACTGTATGCTTGGTATGTGTGGTGCACACTGTACACTTAATTATGTGGTGCAGACTTTGTAGCAGTATCTAGTGCACTGTACATAGTATGTGGTGCGGACTGTATGTAGTGTATAATGCACACTGTACACATAGTATTTAGTGCACACTGTACACTTAGTATGTAGTGCAGACTGTGCATTAGTATGTAATGCACACTGTATACTTAGTATGTAGTGCACACTGCAATAATTTAGTATGTAGTGCAGACTGTACACTTTATGTAATGCACACTGTATATTTAGTATGTAGTGCAGACTGTATGCTTAGTATGTAATGCACACTGTACACTTAGTATGTAATGCACACTGTACACTTAATATGTAATGTGCACACACATGTATACTTAGTATGTAGTGCACACTGTACACTTAGTATTTAGTGCACACTGTACACTTAGTATGTAGTGCAGACTGAACTGTACACTGTATACTTAGTATGTAATGCACACTGTACACTTAGTATGTAGCAGATATGAAACTTAGTATGTAATGCACACTGTATACTTAGTATGTGGTGCAGACTGTATACTTAGTATGTAATGCACACTGTATATTTAGTATGTAGTGCCAGACTGTATCACCAGTATATAATGCACACTGTACACGTAGTATGTAGGGCTAATGCACACTTAATATGTATACTTAGTATGTACACTGTATAATTTAGTATGTAGTGCACACTGTATACTTATGTATGTAATGCGCACTTATATATATAATGCACTTAGTACATGTATGTAGTGCAATACTTAGTATGTAGTGCCACTGCAATATGTAGTATGTAATGCACTGTACACTTAGTATGTAGCACACTGTACCTTAGTATGTGTGCACATTATACTTAGTATGTAATCTGTACACTGTAATGTATGTATGGTGCACACTGTACACTGTAATACGGACTGTACACTGTAGTACTGTAGTCGTAATGCACTGTATACTTAGTATGTAATGCGTACACTTAGTATGTAGTGCACACTGTACAATTAGTATGCACGCGGACTGTACACTTACAGTCTTTTCTTATATTAGTATGTAATGCGACTGTACACTTAGTATGTAGTGCGCACTAGTATGTAATGCACTGTACACTTTAGTATGTAGTAGTCTGTACCCAAGTGTAGTGCTGTGTACACTTAGTATATAGTACACATTGTATACTTAGTATGTAGTGCACTGTATACTTAGTATGTAGTGCACACTGTATACTTAGTATGTAGTACACACTGTACAGTTAAACATAAAAATCAACTTTGTAACATTATTGATAATAATAATAAGCATAATGTGTCTCCTTTAATTGATCTGATCCACAGTCCCCGAAGCCCCCACCTCCAGCAGCAGGGGGTTGTCGAGCCCGCCCGGGCTCCAGACAAGCCCCTCCGCCTCCCCATCTGCAGGTCCTCCAGGCGGATCCCGGGGGCGGACCCCCCCCAGCAGCGCCCGATGGCACCGCCTCCCCCGCCTGTGTCCTGTCGCTCATCGAGAAGTTTGGCGGTGAGTTCTGATTGGTCAGAGGAAGAGCGATGTCATTATTTTCAGTTTTTCAGTTCAGATCAGTTTTTTGTGATTGTTGCGGGGCAAAATCCTCGATTATCACGGCACGCGTTTCTTAAAAATGCGATGGAATATGTGGCATATTTGTGCGATGAAATGCGATGAAATTGCGATGATTGCGATGAAATTTGTGAAGTAAACGCAACATTTTCAACTTTCTGCTAAGATATATTATGGGACTTTTTTGCAAGCGAAAATGCGGGGTTTATGAAATCATGCAAGCCCCGCATATTTTGTCTTAAATCGGCAATTTATGCAGCAAAAGTGCGGCTTATTAACAAACATGCCCCCGCATAAATATGCAGACATTGGCTGATTATGCATTGAATTATGCAATCGCATAATCCGTTTTTCTGGAGGTACTGTATATACATTAGAGGCAAAAACACACCTTCTCATTCAATGCGTTTCCTTTTTATTTTCATGACTTTTTACATTGTAGATTCTCACTGAAGGCATCAAAACTATGAATGAACACATATGGAATTATGTACTTAACAAAAAGTGTGAAATAACTGAAAACATGTCTTGTATTTTAATACTGACAGTATTATATTTTCTATGTGTGTGTGTGTGTGTCTGTCTCTATCTGTGTCTGTCTGTCTGTGTGTCACACTGTGTGTGTGTGTGTGTGTGTATGTATGTGTATGTTTGTGTGTGTGTCTCTATCTGTGTGTGTGTGCGTGTCTCTATCTGTGTGTGCGTGTCTCTATCTGTGTGCGTGTCTCTATCTGTGTGTGTTTGTTTGTGTGTGTCTATGTGTGTCTCTATTAATGTGTGTGTGTCTGTATCTGTGTGTGTGTCTCTATCTGTGTGTGTGTCACTATCTGTGTGTGTGTGTGTGTGTGTGTGTGTGTGTCTCTATCTGTGTGTGTGTGTCTATCTATGTGTGTGTGTGTGTGTGTCTCTATCTGTGTGTGTGTGTCTTTATCTGTGTGTGTGTATGTGTGTGTCTCTATCTGTGTGTGTGTGTCTCTATCTGTGTGTGTGTGTGTGTGTCTCTGTGTCTCTATCTGTGTGTTTGTGTGTGTGTCTGTGTGTGTCTATCTGCGTGTGTGTGTGTGTGTGTGTCTGTGTCTCTATCTGTGTGTGTGTGTGTGTGTGTGTGTCTCTATCTGTGTGTGTGTCTCTATCTGTGTGTGTCTCTATCTCTCTGTGTGTGTGTGTGTGTGTGTCTGTGTGTCTCTATCTGTGTGTGTGTGTGTGTGTGTGTGTGTGTCTGTTTGTCTCTATCTGTGTGTGTGTGTGTGTGTCTCTCTCTATCTGTGTGTGTGTGTGTGTGTCTGTGTGTCTCTATCTGTGTGTGTGTGTGTGTGTGTGTCTGTTTGTCTCTATCTGTGCGTGTGTGTGTGTGTGTCTCTCTATCTGTGTGTGTGTGTGTGTGTGTGTGTGTGTGTGTTTGTCTCTATCTGTGCGTGTGTCTGTCTGTGTGTCTCTATCTGTGTGTGTGTCTATCTGTGTGTGTGTCTGTGTGTCTCTGTGTGTGTGTGTGTGTCTGTGTCTCTATCTGTGTGTGTGTCTGTGTGTCTCTATCTGTGTGTGTGTCTCTATCTGTGTGTGTGTGTGTGTCTGTGTGTGTGTGTGTGTGTCTGTGTCTCTCTATCTGTGTGTGTGTGTGTGTCTGTGTGTCTCTATCTGTGTGTGTGTGTCTGTGTGTCTCTATCTGTGTGTGTGTCTCTATCTGTGTGTGTGTCTGTGTGTCTGTGTGTGTGTGTGTCTGTGTGTCTGTGTCTCTATCTGTGTGTGTGTGTGTGTCTCTGTGTGTGTGTGTGTGTGTCTCTATTTGTGTGTGTCTCTGTGTGTGTGTGTGTGTGTGTGTCTATCTGTGTGTGTCTCCATCTGTGTGTGTGTGTGTGTGTGTGTGTGTGTGTCTATCTGTGTGTGTCTCTATGTGTGTGTGTCTCTATCTGTGTGTGTGTGTGTGTGTGTGTGTGTGTGTCTCTATCTGTGTGTGTGTGTGTCTGTGTGCCTGTGTGTGTGTGTGTGTGTGTGTGTGTGTGTGTGTGTGTGTGTGTGTGTGTGTGTGTGTGTGTGTGTCTGCAGCGAGCAGATCATCGTGGTTCCTGACATCACCGGAGGAGCTCTGTGTCCCCGCCTCCCGATCACCCCCCTCCTCCTCCTCCTCCTCTCGTCCTTCATCACCCCCCCATCCCCCATCGCCGGCCCCTCCCCCGCCTGGCGACCAGCCGCCCCGTGATGACATAACCGCGGGGGTCGAGGGAGGAGGAGGAGGGAGGAGGAGGAGGGAGGACTCCAACCTGCGAGGTAACCCTGACGACGAAGGCGAAGAAGACGATGAAGGCGAAGAGCTTGCAGGGCGTGCCGAGACGACCTCCGTCAGAAGCGTCTGTCCATGGAGTCGGGCTACAGCGCCTCGGAGAGACACCTAGAGGAAGAAGTGGTCGTGGAGACAAGGGAGCCGCCCAAGCGGCCGCCGCCCGGCTCTCGACCAATCGGAGCTGCCCTCCGGCGTTTCCCTCCCTCCTCGCAGACCGAGGGGAAGCTGGCCAACCGGGACAGCGGCATCGACAGCATCAGCTCGCCGTCGCACAGCGAGGAGCTGTGCTTCGCCGGCGTGGAGGAAGGGGGCGTGGCCTATCCCTGTAGCCCCGCCCTCCTGCCGCGCCTCTCCAGCTCCTCCTCCTACGCAGAGGAAGGGGGAGGGGCCACGGCGAGCCGGAGGAGAGAGTTCTCCGAGGAGGGAGACAGCGACCTGGAGGAAGAGGAGGAGGAGGAGGAAGAGGCGCAGCTAACGCTGGTGCTGCCTCCGCCCAAGACAGACAGACAGGACTCTGCTGAGGTGAGACAGGAAGTGAGACAGGTCTTCATCAGACAGAACAGAGCTGCAAAGATTGAAGGACAAATCCGCCGCAAAATAGACCTAGGGGGTTAATAACACGTTTTCATGCTAATCGAATTACAGACATTACAGACATTCCAGACAATACAGATATTACAGATAAACATTACAGACATTACAGACATTCCAGACAATACAGATATTACAGATAAACATTACAGACATTACAGACATTACAGACATTACAGTTAGACATTACAGACATTACAGACATTACAGATAAACATTACAGACATTACAGACATTACAGATAAACATTACAGACATTACAGACATTACATTACAAATATTACATTACAGACATTACATTACTGCAATACATTAGACTACACCACTGGCTCTCTGGGATATGTTTTCATGCTATTCGAATGTGTCTCTAGCTTGAAACAAGCTAGCGCAAACCGCTGATTAGCTTCTAACGCTAGCGTTGGGGGCTGATGGTAAATTGCTATTTAAAAAGGTCGAAAATGGTGAAAAAGGCGGATCAATGTTTCCCAAAAAGCCCAAAATAACGTCCTCAAATGTCTCGTTTTTTTTTTGTCCACAACTCAAAGATATTCAGTTTGTTGTCCCAGAGGAGAAGACACTAGAACAATATTCACATTTAACAAGCTGACATCACAGACTTTTGCTTTGTTTTCATAAAAAATGACTGAAATAAATTATCGTAATAGTTTGCTATGATTATTTTATCTCTGTCTATCTCTCTTTCTGTCTGTCTCTGTCTCTCTGTCTGTCTGTCTGTCTCTCCATCTGTCTGTCTGTTTGTTTCTCCGTCTGTTTGTCTCTCTCTCTCCTCTGTCTGTCTCTCTCTGTCTGTCTGTCTGTCTGTCTCTCCATCTGTCTGTCTGTTTGTTTCTCCGTCTGTTTGTCTCTCTCTCCGTCTGTCTGTCTCTCCATCTGTCTGTCTGTTTGTTTCTCCGTCTGTCTGTCTCTCTCTTTGTCTGTCTGTCTGTCTGTCTCTCTCTTTGTCTGTCTGTCTGTCTCGTTGTCTGTCTGTCTCTCTCTTTGTCCGTCTGTCTCTCTCTCTGTCCGTCTGTCTGTCTCTCTCTCTCTCTCTCTCCGTCTGTCTGTCTCTCTCTCTCTGTCTGTCTCTCTCTCTCGCTCCGCCTGTCTGTCTGTCTCTCTCTCTCTGTCTGTCTGTCTGTCTCTCTGTCTGTCTGTCTGTCTCTCTCTCTCTCTCTCTCCGTCTGTCTGTCTGTCTCTCTCTCCGCCTCTGTCTGTCTGTCTCTCTCTCTCTCTCTCTCCGTCTGTCTGTCTGTCTCACTCTCTCCGTCTGTCTGTCTGTCTCTCTCTCTGTCTGTCTGTCTCTCTGTGTCCAGCTGTCTGTCCAGCAGAGGGTCTTCAACATCGCCAACGAGCTGCTGCACACAGAGATCGCCTACGTCTCTAAGCTCCACCTGCTGGACCAGGTGAGTCCCCCGCTGCTCACAGTCCAATCAAAACCCTGCTGCTCACCGTCCAATCAAAACCACCGTCTACCATGTGTTGACTCTGGCGTCTTGGTTATAGAGCTCAATAGTGTTGTTCCCAAAGTCAAAATCTCTCTCTCTCTCTGTTCTTTCTCTAGCTCTTTGCTCCACCACTTTGTTTTATCTAACAGGTTAGCACCGCTCCACATAGCGCTCTAGGATACTGTAGCGGTAGCTGTTGTCGTAGCAACAAAAGACGCACTCGGCTGCTTTTTGGAATAAAAACGCTGCCAGCTTTTTTTTTTTTTTTTTAAACTACAAAAGCCCTAGTCAACTTTTTCTTGTAAAAAATGATGGCAAGTGTGAACATAACCTTATGGTTTTGCATGACATCATGACTTCGTGTAAACATACACGCCCACTTTCTTAAGCCAAGTGGCATGTTATCGCGAGACTATGTGTTATCGCGAGACTGTGTTTTCGCGAGACTATGTGTTATCACAAGACTATGTGTTATCTCGATACTATGTTATCAGACCCATATATATCAGCTCCTACACAGTCTCCAGTTGATTTTATTATGACAGAGTAGCTGTCAGAATGCTCTACATGCGATCTGTCGCTGATTTTAATCACCAACAGACTGTAGATGATCCGTGATCTGATCAGATTTAGTCTCTCTGACTTCTAAACATCACCATCAGCCACACTACATGTTCTGTTCACAATAAGCCTTTAAATCAGACAAATCGCAGTTAAAATCCCTCCGATTCAAAATCAATAAAAAGTTTATATAAAACGTCATCATGTTGAGTCGATTCTGAACCAATCAGCTGTTAGATCAGCTGAGAGGCCGGGTTCTCAATACATTTTGGCCCTCCTAGTTCTGCGCCAAACCAACAACACATGGAAAGTGTTTTTTAAGCTGTAATTACGTGACATAGGTGCCCTTGAGCAAGGCCCTTAACCTCCAACCTGCTCCAGTGAAGCTGCTCAGTGGCCAGCAGGTCAGACTGTGGTTGTACCGGGAAGCTTCCAGGTATGATTGTGTGCAACTGTGTGAATGTGATCAGGGCCTTCCTGCACAAAGAGAGGTTGCCTCTCAGTGATCCTTCCCTGAATAAATAAAGGTTAAATAAAAAAAATTAAAAATTCAAAGCAGAATATGGCAGATTTGCCGACGAAGTTCCCCCAGAAGGAACTCTTTTGATGACTTTCGTAGGGCTTTGTGTCAACAAAAATGTCGGAAAAAGCAATAAATTTACCAAAATGTGTCAAATGTCTGACAAAGCCACAAAAACATCGGAAAAAACGACAAAAATTAGGAAAAAATTAGGAAAAAAACTACCAAAATGTTAAAAATAAAGTGACATGCAGTAACAAAAGAACGTCAATAAACTCTCTCCATATCTGGCCCTTGGTGTGATTCTCTTTTTCCAGTGTGGCCCTCTGGGAAAATGAGTTTGACCCCCCCTGCTGTAAACGCTGTTCACATCACTGACCCAGTGACTGTTGTCCCGTGGCCTCTCCTCCTCCTGCAGGTTTTCTGT
>NC_041337.1:35876893-35881893 GCF_004354835.1 Perca flavescens | reverse complement strand
TTGCACAACTTAAAGGTAATGTTCATGTATGTTTAATGTAGGACTTAGTTTGAGGTTGTTATTGCATTTCAGATAATGTATTCTTTAAAAACAATGTAATATAGCACTTAAATGCACTTAATATGTTTAGTTTGTGAGCGATATTGTAGGCAATAAAAATGTTGCTATTTCCCGAAAATTAAACCAAACTAGCTCTTCAATAAAACAAAAGTATTTCTCATCAGATTACTCGATTAATCAATGGAATAATCGGTAGAATCAATTACTAAAATAATTGATACCTGTGGCCCTAATTTCGAATTAGATCCTCCCTCAGATTAACAAGAGCAGCACACACTCTTAGAATCTTGTCAATTTTAGGAGCCATAGTGATCGGAACAACCTGGAACAGTGTTTTGTAAACTTTCAAATGTCGAATTGCTCTTTCAACATGAATTCTCACTTGTGCGATTTGTCTAGTACTCGTCACCTGTTCCTCAGTTAGTTGTCCACGCTATTTTGTGAAAGAAGGCATTACCAACAAGTCTTTTATGGTAAAGCCTCTATCTGCCATGAACTCATCTCCAGGCATTAAGTAGTCCAATATGCCTGAGTCCATAGATATAAATTTGTCACTGCATCGCCCTCCATATGCTGCAGAAATAAACATCATTAGTCCACATGGGGCAACAGCTACCAGGTATTTCACAGTGTTATGTGAATAATAATGACTGTTTGTTTCTCCTCTGGAATCAAGTTTTTTCGGTTTCTGTAAAAGGCTCTCACTGCAGTCTATAATACATGTTGTACTGGGGTAATTCTTCTTGAAGGCTGCAGGCATGGTTGCCCGAATAGTTTCTCTTGGAAGCCATGGAATTAGAAGTCGCAAAACTTCCTCCAGTTTGTCGATCCAATATGACATTATCCTGCTAGCCATGCTCAGTGATACATGAAACTGTCTGCTTAGATCACCCATTACACGGTTTGTTTTTAATTTCATAAGTGTCATGAGAACTTGATCTCGAACAGGCATTGTAAATGAAGTACTGGCATGTCCTTCCAGTGTTGATACAAGAATGTCAAATGTTTCCAGATCTAAACCAGTGTAGAGCAAAGCATCCGCGTTACTTTGAAGCAGAAAGTAGGCAATGTCATCACACTGAGTCATCTTATCCTGCACATCTTTTCTGCTGGCTGCCTTGCAGTAATCATGATCTTGTCGGGCAGGGTCCTCCCACTGTGTGTGCACTGAGTGTAACTGTTGGTGAACGGGAATTGCAGAACTTGAGTTGCTGATCTGGTCTGAAGCAGTTGAGGACAAGCCCGCTGAGCAGTCTGACCAAAACTAAAATATTGCCAAAGTTACACAGTAGATAAGTAAACACTAGAAGTACAACATGTCATAATTGACCAGTAAATGTATGTGTTGTATTAATGATCTAAAATTGAAAAGGTAACTAGCAACTAAAGCTCTTAAATAATTGTAGTGATGTACAAGTAGGCTATACTATTTTGCCTTTTGAAATGTAGCTAGTGGAGTAGAAGAAAGTATAGGGATGAGTCGGGACGAATGAAACACGGGACGAATGAAGCAGCAATTTTCTCTGAGCTCATAGCTACAACACAGATATGCCAAACTAACGTTACATCAGCATGTACAGTATGAAGTACTTAAGCAAAACCCTAACGTCTGTAACGTTTTCTATTTAACGTCTGTAACGTTTTCTTTATAACGTCTGTAACGTTTTCTTTTTAACGTCTGTAACGTTTTCTTTATAACGTCTGTAACGTTTTCTTTTTAACGTCTGTAACGTTTTCTTTTTAACGTCTGTAACGTTTTCTTTTTAACGTCTGTAACGTTTTCTATTTAACGTCTGTAACGTTTTCTTTATAACGTCTGTAACGTTTTCTATTTAACGTCTGTAACGTTTTCTTTATAACGTCTGTAACGTTTTCTTTTTAACGTCTGTAACGTTTTCTTTTTAACGTCTGTAACGTTTTCTTTATAACGTCTGTAACGTTTTCTTTATAACGTCTAACGTTTTCTTTATAACGTCTGTAACGTTTTCTTTTTTTAACGTCTGTAACGTTTTCTTTATAACGTTTTCTTTAACGTTTTCTATTTAACGTCTGTAACGTTTTCTTTATAACGTCTGTAACGTTTTCTTTATAACGTCTAACGTTTTCTTTATAACGTCTGTAACGTTTTCTTTTTAACGTCTGTAACGTTTTCTTTATAACGTCTGTAACGTTTTCTTTTTAACGTCTGTAACGTTTTCTTTATAACGTCTGTAACGTTTTCTTTTTAACGTCTGTAACGTTTTCTTTATAACGTCTGTAAGGTTTTCTTTTTAACGTCTGTAACGTTTTCTTTATAACGTCTGTAACGTTTTCTATTTAACGTCTGTAACGTTTTCTTTATAACGTCTGTAACGTTTTCTTTTTAACGTCTGTAACGTTTTCTTTTTAACGTCTGTAACGTTTTCTTTTTAACGTCTGTAACGTTTTCTTTATAACGTCTGTAACGTTTTCTTTTTAACGTCTGTAACGTTTTCTTTTTAACGTCTGTAACGTTTTCTTTTTAACGTCTGTAACGTTTTCTTTATAACGTCTAACGTTTTCTTTATAACGTCTGTAACGTTTTCTTTTTAACGTCTGTAACGTTTTCTTTATAACGTCTGTAACGTTTTCTTTATAACGTCTGTAACGTTTTCTATTTAACGTCTGTAACGTTTTCTTTATAACGTCTGTAACGTTTTCTTTATAACGTCTGTAACGTTTTCTTTTTAACGTCTGTAACATTTTCTTTTTAACGTCTGTAACGTTTTCTTTATAACGTCTGTAACGTTTTCTTTTTAACGTCTGTAACGTTTTCTATTTAACGTCTGTAACGTTTTCTTTATAACGTCTGTAACGTTTTCTTTTTAACGTCTGTAACATTTTCTTTTTAACGTCTGTAACGTTTTCTTTATAACGTCTGTAACGTTTTCTTTTTAACGTCTGTAACGTTTTCTATTTAACGTCTGTAACGTTTTCTTTATAACGTCTGTAACGTTTTCTTTATAACGTCTGTAACGTTTTCCTTTTTACGTCTGTAACGTTTTCTTTATAACGTCTGTAACGTTTTCTTTATAACGTCTGTAACGTTTTCTATTTAACGTCTGTAACGTTTTCTTTATAACGTCTGTAACGTTTTCTTTTTAATGTCTGTAACGTTTTCTTTTTAACGTCTGTAACGTTTTCTTTTTAACGTCTGTAACGTTTTCTTTATAACGTCTGTAACGTTTTCTTTTTAACGTCTGTAACGTTTTCTTTTTAACGTCTGTAACGTTTTCTTTTTAACGTCTGTAACGTTTTCTTTATAACGCCTGTAACGTTTTCTATTTAACGTCTGTAACGTTTTCTTTATAACGTCTGTAACGTTTTCTTTTTAACGTCTGTAACGTTTTCTTTATAACGTCTGTAACGTTTTCTTTATAACGTCTGTAACGTTTTCTTTATAACGTCTGTAACGTTTTCTTTATAACGTCTGTAACGTTTTCTTTTTAACGTCTGTAACGTTTTCTTCTTAACGTCTGTAACGTTTTCTTTATAACGTCTGTAACGTTTTCTTTGTAACGTCTGTAACGTTTTCTTTTAACGTCTGTAACGTTTTTTTTTTAACGTCTGTAACGTTTTTTTATAACGCCTGTAACGTTTTCTATTTAACGTCTGTAACGTTTTTCTTTATAACGCCTGTAACGTTTTCTTTTTAACGCCTGTAACGTTTTCTTTATAACGTCTGTAACGTTTTCTTTATAACGTCTGTAACGTTTTCTTTATAACGCCTGTAACGTTTTCTTTATAACGCCTGTAACGTTTTCTTTTTAACGTCTGTAACGTTTTCTTCTTAACGTCTGTAACGTTTTCTTTATAACGTCTGTAACGTTTTCTTTGTAACGTCTGTAACGTTTTCTTTTTAACGTCTGTAACGTTTTCTTTTTAACGTCTGTAACGTTTTCTTTATAACGTCTGTAACGTTTTCTTTTTAACGTCTGTAACGTTTTCTTTATAACGTCTGTAACGTTTTCTTTTTAACGTCTGTAACGTTTTCTTTATAACGTCTGTAACGTTTTCTTTTTAACGTCTGTAACGTTTTCTTTTTAACGTCTGTAACGTTTTCTTTGTAACGTCTGTAACGTTTTCTTTGTAACGTCTGTAACGTTTTCTTTTTAACGTCTGTAACGTTTTCTTTATAACGTCTGTAACGTTTTTTTTTTTAACGCCTGTAACGTTTTCTTTATAACGCCTGTAACGTTTTCTTTTTAACGTCTGTAACGTTTTCTATTTAACGTCTGTAACGTTTTCTTTATAACGTCTGTAACGTTTTCTTTATAACGTCTGTAACGTTTTCTTTTTAACGTCTGTAACATTTTCTTTTTAACGTCTGTAACGTTTTCTTTATAACGTCTGTAACGTTTTCTTTTTAACGTCTGTAACGTTTTCTATTTAACGTCTGTAACGTTTTCTTTATAACGTCTGTAACGTTTTCTTTTTAACGTCTGTAACATTTTCTTTTTAACGTCTGTAACGTTTTCTTTTTAACGCCTGTAACGTTTTCTTTATAACGCCTGTAACGTTTTCTATTTAACGTCTGTAACGTTTTCTTTATAACGTCTGTAACGTTTTCTTTATAACGCCTGTAACGTTTTTTTTTTACGTCTGTAACGTTTTCTTTATAACGCCTGTAACGTTTTCTTTATAACGCCTGTAACGTTTTCTATTTAACGCCTGTAACGTTTTCTTTATAACGTCTGTAACGTTTTCTTTGTAACGTCTGTAACGTTTTCTTTATAACGTCTGTAACGTTTTCTTTTTAACGCCTGTAACGTTTTCTTTTTAACGCCTGTAACGTTTTTTTTTAACGCCTGTAACGTTTTCTTTATAACGCCTGTAACGTTTTCTATTTAACGCCTGTAACGTTTTCTTTATAACGTCTGTAACGTTTTCTTTTTAACGCCTGTAACGTTTTCTATTTAACG
>NC_041337.1:35846893-35871893 GCF_004354835.1 Perca flavescens | reverse complement strand
AAGCCTGCGGACACGTACGTTCTCCATCAACACACACACACACACACACACACACACACACACACACACACACACACACACACACCAAAGCCGGTCTACGGAAAGCCGTTCCACTCCCTATTCAGTCCCTTTGTACCGTATTTGTTTGCAGTTACACCAGAGTTCCACTGGGGGTGATCGCGGTCCAGTGCAAAATGAATGGGAGTCTAAGGAGCTAGACGGCTAAATGAATGGGACTCTATGGAGCTAGACGGCTAAATGAATGGGAGTCTATGGAGCTAGATGGCTAAATGAATGGGACTCTATGGAGCTAGACGGCTAAATGAATGGGAGTCTAAGGAGCTAGACGGCTAAATGAATGGGACTCTATGGAGCTAGACGGCTAAATGAATGGGACTCTATGGAGCTAGATGGCTAAATGAATGGGACTCTATGGAGCTAGACGGCTAAATGAATGGGAGTCTAAGGAGCTAAAAATGAATGGGACTCTATGGAGCTAGACGGCTAAATGAATGGGAGTCTAAGGAGCTAGACGGCTAAATGAATGGGAGTCTATGGAGCTAGATGCTAAATGAATGGGAGTCTAAGGAGCTAGACGGCTAAATGAATGGGAGTCTATGGAGCTAGACGACTAAATGAATGGGACTCTATGGAGCTAGACGACTAAATGAATGGGAGTCTAAGGAGCTAGACGGCTAAATGAATGGGACTCTATGGAGCTAGACGACTAAATGAATGGGAGTCTAAGGAGCTAGACGGCTAAATGAATGGGAGTCTATGGAGCTAGACGGCTAAATGAATGGGAGTCTAAGGAGCTAGACGGCTAAATGAATGGGACTCCATGGAGCTAGACGACTAAATGAATGGGAGTCTAAGGAGCTAGATGCTAAATGAATGGGAGTCTATGGAGCTAGATGGCTAAATGAATGGGAGTCTAAGGAGCTAGACGACTAAATGAATGGGAGTCTATGGAGCTAGATGGCTAAATGAATGGGAGTCTATGGAGCTAGACGGCTAAATGAATGGGACTCTATGGAGCTAGATGCTAAATGAATGGGAGTCTATGGAGCTAGATGGCTAAATGAATGGGAGTCTATGGAGCTAGACGGCTAAATGAATGGGACTCTATGGAGCTAGATGCTAAATGAATGGGAGTCTATGGAGCTAGATGGCTAAATGAATGGGAGTCTAAGGAGCTAGACGACTAAATGAATGGGAGTCTATGGAGCTAGATGGCTAAATGAATGGGAGTCTATGGAGCTAGATGCTAAATGAATGGGACTCTATGGAGCTAGATGCTAAATGAATGGGAGTCTATGGAGCTAGATGGCTAAATGAATGGGAGTCTAAGGAGCTAGACGGCTAAATGAATGGGACTCTATGGAGCTAGATGCTAAATGAATGGGAGTCTATGGAGCTACATGGCTAAATGAATGGGAGTCTAAGGAGCTAGACGGCTAAATGAATGGGAGTCTATGGAGCTAGATGCTAAATGAATGGGAGTCTATGGAGCTAGATGCTAAATGAATGGGAGTCTATGGAGCTAGATGGCTAAATGAATGGGAGTCTATGGAGCTAGATGGCTAAATGTATGGGAGTCTATGGAGCTAGACGGCTAAATGAATGGGAGTCTAAGGACGGCTAAATGAATGGGAGTCTATGGAGCTAGACGGCTAAATGAATGGGAGTCTAAGGAGCTAGACGGCTAAATGAATGGGAGTCTAAGGAGCTAGACGGCTAAATGAATGGGAGTCTATGGAGCTAGACGACTAAATGAATGGGAGTCTAAGGAGCTAGGCGGCTAAATGAATGGGAGTCTATGGGAAATGAATGGGACTCTATGGAGCTAGATGCTAAATGAATGGGAGTCTATGGAGCTAGATGGCTAAATGAATGGGAGTCTAAGGAGCTAGATGCTAAATGAATGGGAGTCTATGGAGCTAGATGGCTAAATGAATGGGAGTCTATGGAGCTAGACGGCTAAATGAATGGGACTCTATGGAGCTAGATGCTAAATGAATGGGAGTCTATGGAGCTACATGGCTAAATGGGGAGTCTAAGATGCTAAATGAATGGGAGTCTATGGAGCTAGATGGCTAAATGAATGGGAGTCTATGGAGCTAGATGGCTAAATGAATATGGGAGTCTATGGAGCTAGATGGCTAAATGAATGGGAGTCTATGGAGCTAGATGGCTAAATGAATGGGAGTCTATGGAGCTAGACGGCTAAATGAATGGGAGTCTAAGGAGCTAGGAATGGGAGTCTATGAGCTAAATGAATGGGAGTCTAAGGAGCTAGACGGCTAAATGAATGGGAGTCTATGGAGCTAATGAATGGGAGTCTAAGGAGCTAGACGGCTAAATGAATGGGAGTCTAAGGAGCTAGACGTCTAAATGAATGGGAGTCTATGGAGCTAGACGGCTAAATGAATGGGAGTCTAAGGAGCTAGACGGCTAAATGAATGGGAGTCTATGGAGCTAGACGGCTAAATGAATGGGAGTCTAAGGAGCTAGACGGCTAAATGAATGGGAGTCTATGGAGCTAGATGGCTAAATGAATGGGAGTCTATGGAGCTAGACGGCTAAATGAATGGGACTCTATGGAGCTAGACGTCTAAATGAATGGGAGTCTATGGAGCTAGACGGCTAAATGAATGGGAGTCTAAGGAGCTAGACGGCTAAATGAATGGGAGTCTATGGAGCTAGACGGCTAAATGAATGGGAGTCTAAGGAGCTAGACGGCTAAATGAATGGGAGTCTATGGAGCTAGACGGCTAAATGAATGGGAGTCTAAGGAGCTAGATGGCTAAATGAATGGGAGTCTAAGGAGCTAGACGGCTAAATGAATGGGAGTCTATGGAGCTAGACGGCTAAATGAATGGGAGTCTAAGGAGCTAGACGGCTAAATGAATGGGAGTCTATGGAGCTAGACGGCTAAATGAATGGGAGTCTAAGGAGCTAGACGGCTAAATGAATGGGAGTCTAAGGAGCTAGACGGCTAAATGAATGGGAGTCTAAGAGGCTAGATGGCTAAATGAATGGGAGTCTATGGAGCTAGACGGCTAAATGAATGGGACTCTATGGAGCTAGACGGCTAAATGAATGGGAGTCTATGGAGCTAGACGGCTAAATGAATGGGAGTCTATGGAGCTAGACGGCTAAATGAATGGGAGTCTATGGAGCTAAACGGCTAAATGAATGGGAGTCTATGGAGCTAGACGGCTAAATGAATGGGAGTCTATGGAGCTAGACGACTAAATGAATGGGACTCTGTGGAGCAAGACGACTAAATGAATGGGACTCTGTGGAGCAAGACGACTAAATGAATGGGACTCTGTGGAGCAAGACGGCTAAATGAATGGGAGTCTAAGAAGCTAGACGGCTAAATGAATGGGAGTCTAAGAAGCTAGACGGCTAAATGAATGGGAGTCTATGGAGCTAGACGGCTAAATGAATGGGAGTCTATGGAGCTAGACGGCTAAATGAATGGGAGTCTATGGAGCTAGACGGCTAAATGAATGGGAGTCTATGGAGCTAGACGGCTAAATGAATGGGAGTCTATGGAGCTAGACGGCTAAATCAATGGGAGTCTTTGGAGCTAGACGACTAAATCAATGGGAGTCTTTGGAGCTAGACGACTAAATGAATGGGAGTCTTTGGAGCTAGACGGCTAAATGAATTGGACTCTGTGGAGCTAGACGGCTAAATGAATGGGACTCTGTGGAGCTAGACGGCTAAATGTGTCTCTTTCGCCTGAAAGTCATTGAGAAACCTCAGATTTGATTGTAGTTTTTGCAAGTTCATCATGGGTTATAGGTCGAAAGTTGAATGAACGAGTACTTCTGTCCTTTTGATTTCTTACAGGGTGAGTCGTTGTAGCCCATAACACGCTAGCATTCTGCTAATGAATGCTGATTGGTCAGTGAAGGACTGATTACGATCGGAGATCCAGCTTGACGGCATCCGAAGCAGAACCAGGATGTCAGAGTGAATATTTCGGCGTGGTCTTTAAAACATCAGCCAACCTCTTTCTTGCATGTGTGTTGACAGAGAGAGTCTAACCTGTCAGCTGTGTTGTATTAACAGAGAGAGACTAACATATCAGCTGTGTTGTATTAACAGGGAGAGGCTAACCTATCAGCTGTGTTTTCGATGCCTCGAGAGAACAAAGGAAGCGACTCAGAGCTTGCCATAAAGCAGTATCTCCAGCCGTACATGTGTATGACGTCATGGACATTTTAAAAGGCTTTTTAGAACAAAAAAACGACTTTCAAAAAAACTAACTCCCAGCAGTGTGTGTTTTCTTTGCCTCCCCTTTCAAATGCAACATTCAAATTACTAAACAAAAAATTATATCCTGAGAAAAGTGGATTCTGAGGGGTATAGCTCCATAGAGTCCCACTCATTCTGCACCTGGCCTGTGAGCGCCCCCTATATGGATCTCTGGTGGAACTGCAACCAGTTCAATAGCCGGAAATAAGGAGAGAGTGGAACTTCTTCCTATATTAGAAATTCTTTGCACACACACACACACACACCTGCAGCAACATCTGTATTATATCACAGTGTGACTCATCTGTATACATCGTATATGTCACTACCCTACTTAGTGTTGTAAAATGGTGCTGCGGCTCCTTTAAGAGAGCTCCGTGCATGTGTAAACAAAAGAGGGGGGCAGAGAAAAAAAAGGAAGGAAGAAAGCAGACGGGGGAATGCGACCGGAGCAGAGTTGGTTAAATAAGTTAAGTTTTGTACACAGTGTATGAGTTCAAAATAAAACTCCAGACTAAAAGCCAAGCTCATTCTTTCGCTCACCAGTAACGGGATTTTAACCCCGACGTTATTTACCTTGTAACGTCGGCCCTGGAGGTAACGAGTCTCCCCTGGTTTTCCTGACTACGGTCGGGAAAAGAAGCAATCAGGAAAGGTTAACACTGGCGACCACGAAGGGACCGACAAAAGTACAACAAGAGCAGCAGTGGTGAGCATACACTGAAAATAACCGGTGAGATAAACCGGAGGAGTTAGCATAACCGTGCCTGCTTCTCTTACACTGATGAGAAGATAGCCAAGATGGCAGGCTCCAGTCAGCGTCTTGCGGCTGAAAGTAAACACATGTTCAGGGAAATGACCAGCTACTCCAACCCTTCCATGTCACTGACTGCCGTGGATGAAGTGGAAATAAAAACCGAATATTCGACCAAAAAGAGAAGACAAAATAACCCATTCTTTCTTGAGGAAGAGACTGATACATTAACACAGAATGCAAGTGAAATAAGCTATATCCCCATTCAACCATTGAAGTTATCAGACACTAATCCATTCAAAAATGATGTGTTAAGAGACTGTGGGACAGACGTGCGCTGCAGAGACCCATGCTCACACGTGCATACGGATGAAGTTTGTAGGCAGCCGGCAGTGCCATTAGCAGCAACTGTTGCAATGCCCAGTACAAACCCCTTTGGCCCTGCTCACCCAGGGAGTTTCATTCATAGCACTCCTGTCTCCTGTCATCCCCCATGCCTTTCAGGCTCACAGTGGCACACACCTGGCTGTAATGCACTCAAAGACAATGACCCTGGTGATACATTGCAGCAAAATGATAATCCAGGAATACAGATTGAGCCCCCTCTCCCCAAGTGTGAACAGCGTAAATCACGTGTTTGCTGGCCCAATCCTACACGTCAGCCTTCATCTGAGAGTGAGGATGACTACGATTACAGAGAAAGAGTCCCCACTCTACGTCCCGGCCAGTATGATGGCACCACACCGTGGAAGGAGTTCCTACACCGATTTGAGAGCTGTGCCAAGGCAAATAACTGGACTGAAAAGACTAGGGCTGTCCAATTAAAGTTTTGCCTAGTTGGTGCAGCAGGGCAATCGTCCACAGGAATCCACGGTCACATCAGTGGGACTACAGCCGCCTGGTGGAGGAAGTCGAAACTGCTTATGGCCCCTCTTCAGAGCATGCTGCTGCAGTGGCTATTGAACTGAGACAGCGCTGTTCGCATGCCAGACGAGGCTCTCCATGAGTTACGAGATGACATATACGGCAAAGTGTCAGTGGCTTACAGCGACAGGACCGAGAAAGAGCAGGATGCCATCGGTGTTGAAATCTTCACTCATGCAATAGGGGATAGAGAGATTGTGCAGAAGTTGTTGGAAAAGCGGCCCCACACACTAGCTCAAGCTTACGACATTGCCCGTCGCTATGAGACCACTAGGCGAGCAGCATCACATGTCACCAGCCTCATGCATTCAGGGCTACACAGCCTGGTAGAGCAGAAACCACGCACTGCTATGGTCAGGGAAGGAGCTGAACGTGGGGTGACAGGTGCCGTTGTGACTAACAACAACGCACACTGTGGATTTCAACGCACACCAGCCCCGCGTAAAAACTATAAGGACATTAAATGGGAAGAAATTCACTGTCACAACTGCTCAGGCATCGGTCACATCAAGAGGAATTGCCCTTCACCAAGGAAGACCACCAGAGGTCAGCCCCCAACAGTTTCCCATGAGAGCTCAGAGCCCACTGTGCTCCACGTTAAAGCGCATAGTCAGGAAATGAGCATTCATCTGACAATTCAGGAACTGGAGATCTGTGCTGTTCTGGATAGTGGGGCGCGGAGGAGCGTTTTGCCCCTGCACCATTATAACGCCATCCACTCAAATGCTCGACCATCACTTCAGCCATCGACTGTAAAGACACTGCTGGGGGTTGGGCCTGGTGATGTTCCTGTCATTGGGGAGGCGTACATTCCCGTCCAGATCAACAACCGACAGGTGAGCGTGCTTTTCCTGGTGGCGGACATTGCTGGTGAAGAGGCCCTCCTCGGCCATCCATTCCTCGTTCAGGCCCAAGCACGCCTTGATTTTGGAAATAGCCGCATCGTACTGTTTGGGGAAGAGGTGCCATATTTCCACGCCATGAGCAGACCAAGGATGCACGCGGTGAGAGTCGCCCGGACTGTGGTGGTCGAGGCTGGATTGGAGTATGTTATAAGAGGTAACACCCATATTAAAGAACACCTACAAGGGGAAGTGATGCTGAGCCCCACCAAAGGCTTTGTAGAGAAACACAAAGTGCTAGTCGCCCGGGTGCTGGTGGAAGCTCAACCTTTTAAGAGCGTGCCTCTCCGCATCTTCAATCCTGGGAATACAGCTGTAACCATAAAACGGGGAGTTATTGTGGGTTTCCTTCAAACTGCAGAAGCCATTCAGCCGGCCAACATTACAGCCAAGGCCAGGCAGTCAGAGCACCCTACTGTTCCCCAGCACCTGCACGAGCTCTACAACCAGAGTGCAGCAGAGCTCGACCGAGAGGAGCGGCTCCAGCTAGCCCAGCTGCTGTGCACCTACGGCGGTGTATTCTCGACTGGACCTAGCGATCTTGGCCGCACGAGCCTGGTGCAGCATGACATCATGACACGGCCAGGAGCTGCTGTCAAGCAGCCACCACGTCGAATGGCATGGGAAAAGCAGCAGGATGCTGACCAACAAGTGGAGCAGAGCCTGGAAGCTGGGAGGGTCCGTTGTAGCAACAGCAGCTGGGCTTCACCCATCGTGATGGTGCGTAAAAGGATGGAACGCACCGTCTCTGTGTGGACTACAGAGCACTTAACGACTGCACAATAAAGGATGCTTATCCGCTGCCCCGTATCCAGGACACATTGGACACCCTCTCCACTGCCAAATGGTTCAGTACGCTGGACCTTGCTTCTGGATACTGGCAAGTTGAGCTGACCCCCGAGCCCCGCCGAGCAGCTGCTTTCTGCACCAGGAACCTGTTTGAATGGAATGTCATGCCGTTTGGATTATGCAGCTCCAGCTTTCCAACGGCTGATGGACCAGGAACGGCCTGCAGTGGGAGACTGTTTGAATGGAATAATTGTACTGGGGGGATGTTGCTTCAGCGTCTTGACCAAGTTTTTGAAAGGTTGAGCCCTGAAGTTGAAGCCACGCCCTGACCAAGAAATATCTGCTCGGTTCCAGGGGTGGTCACGGACCCCACCAAAGTACAGAAGGTTCAGGAGTCAATCATACTACCGACGATTCGGCATTGACCAAGAAATATGCTCGGTTCCAGACATTTGACAGACTCAAGCATCTGCTAACCACCGCGCCAGTTCTGGGCTACCCTTTAGACCAGGGACACATGATACTGGACACTGATGCAAGTGACGTTGGCATTGGTGCTGTCCTGTCTCAAGCTCAGCAGGGCAGGGAACGTGTGCTGGCGTACGGGAGCCGCAAATTGTCCAAAACTGAACAGAACTACTGTACCACAAGGCGCGAACTGTTAGCCGTAGTGGAGTTCACATCACATTTTCGACAGTACCTCCTGGGGCGTCCTTTTAGGGTGCGTACGGACCATAGCAGTCTCCGTTGGCTGACAAAGATGAAGGAGCCGGAAGGTCAGCTTGCCAGATGGTTGGAGAAACTGGGTGAATACGACTTTGAGATCATCCATCATCCAGGCCGCTTGCACAACAATGCCGACAGCCTCTCCAGGCAGCCGTGTCGCCAATCCTGCCCATGTAAGCTTCCAGGACCCCCCCTTTATCCAAAGACCGTCTGCCACCAAGCGGTGCAATGTGAGTTGGACTCTGTCATCAGCCAGGCGAGTCAGAGTCCAGTGGGGGTAGAGGGCTCGTTAGCCCCGACAATGGAGAGTCCAGTGGGGGTAGAGGGCTCGTTAGCCCCGACAATGGAGAGTCCAGTGGGGGTAAATTTCAAACCCCAAGAGAAGATTAATGTGGCTAAGACCAGTGAGGCTGCATTTTTCTGTGGTTGGTCCCCGGAGGAGCTGCAGCAGGCACAGGAAGCTGATATTGACATTGCACCTATCAGGGCTTGGATGGAGGCTGGTGGAGAGCGGCCCACATGGGTTGCAGTCTCACCATGCAGTCCAGCCACAAAGACATATTGGAGCCAGTGGAGGCGGCTCTACATCCGAAATGGAATCCTTGTCAGGCGGTTCTATTGTCTGGATGACACCCAGTTTTATCCACAAATTGTGCTACCACGTGTCCTCCAACCTGATGTCATGAGGCAGATGCATGATGGACCAATTGGTGGACATTTTGGTGTTGAGCGTACCGTAGCACGGCTTCAAACTCGATTCTACTGGTACCGGATGAGGGAGGATGTCACTCTCTGGTGTCGGACCTGCACCAGCTGTGCGCCTAAAGCCAGACCCCGCAAGAAGACACCGCAGGCCCCTATGGGGACCATCAGGGTAGGAGCCCCCATGGAGCGGGTCGCTTTGGACATTATGGGGCCACTGAATGAGACAGAGCGTCTACAACGGCTATGTGCTTGTGATACAGGATTACTTCACAAAATGGGTAGAGGCGTTTCCCCTGCCAAATGATAAGGCCGAAAGTGTAGCTGGAGTGCTTGCCTCGGAGTGGGTGTGCCGTTATGGAGCACCGCAGACGTTGCACAGCGACCAAGGTCGGAATTTCGAATCCCAAGTATTCCAGAAAATGTGCACACTGTTTGGCATTGAAAAGACACACACTACACCGTTCCGACCACAGTCTGATGGCCAGGTGGAACGGTTCAATTCCACCTTGCAGAAGATCTTAGCCACAACAGCTGAGCGCTGTCACTGGGACTGGGATCTCATGATTCCTTATGCAGTCATGGCCTACAGAGCAACAAGGCACAGTGCTACTGGTTTCAGCCCAAACTACATGATGTTCGGCAGGGAAGTCAGCGAACCGGTGGACCTGGTAACCGCCCTGCCCCTGACTCTGACACTGTCCCTCGGCCCCCGAGTATGTCCAGCACCTGCGTGAACGGTTGAGCTGGCACATCAGATCGCCAGGGATGCGCCGGCGAGTCTGCGGAACGTGCAAAGAGACAGTATGACAAGAACTGTTGCCGCATCGCAATATCAAGTTGGAGATACTGTGTGGTATCTCATCAAGGGTACAAGGAAAGTAAAAAATAAAGTCAGGAAGTTCCTCCCATCATATGAGGGGCCATTCTTCATCCTAGGGCAGCTGGATGACCTAGTCTATCGCATTCAAAAAGGGCCAAAGACCAAAGCGAAAGTGGTTCATCATGACCAGTTGAAACCTTATCGCAGCCGTGACTCACTGGACAACTCTTGGGCCAAGGAGCTTGCTCAAGGCTGGACACCTGTGGAGGTGTCACCCCCAGCCTTGGACACAGATACTGCAGACCCAGACCTCGTCGGACTGTTCTCCAAGACGAACGTGGAGGAGACTTCTTGTGGCATCCTGAACCAAGCAGGGGACACACCGGCTGCGGTAACCCCACTGTCCCCCACCCGTCATTCCGCTGAGGACCCTCAGGATAGTGGGGGTGGCGGACTGGAACCATCTCAACAGGTTCGTCGTTCTCAAAGGCCAGGTCGTCAACAAAGACCCCCAGCCAGGTTTGGAGAGTGGGTGTCTCACTAAGTTCATTGGACTCATGGAAAATTTAAAAAAAAAAATAAGGATAACTTTTCAGTTAAAAAAAAAAAAAAAAGTTATGAGGGTGAATTTTTATATTGCTTGTAGCTAACAGTTGTTTTTTTTTTTTTATGTGTTCATGCTAAAAAAAAAAACTTAGGAGTTATTGGGTCCATCCAGTTATTTCTTTTTATCATTTAGATGCTTGGTCGCCTATATTATTTAGGTTACCTTGTGACTTGTGTAATATGCATGCCCTACCACAACATGTTTACGCCGCTAGAAGGATTGCCTCTGTCCATTGAGAAACGCCACCAGTGACTATTGCCCCGTAGTAATGGACTGTGAAATACTGATTAGGCCTATACTGACCCACTGAGGTGGACTTATTGCAAACGAGGGCTGTATACCTGTTACAGAAAGGTGTTATTTTACTGGAGTGGAATTAAGTTGTAATATCCATCCAGAGTGGGGGTAGTGTTGTAAAATGGTGCTGCGGCTCCTTTAAGAGAGCTCCGTGCATGTGTAAACAAAAGAGGGGGCAGAGAAAAAAGGAAGGAAGAAAGCAGACGGGGAATGCCCGGAGCAGAGTTGGTTAAATAAGTTAAGTTTTGTACACAGTGTATGAGTTCAAAATAAAACTCCAGACTAAAAGCCAAGCTCATTCTTTCGCTCACCAGTAACGGGATTTTAACCCCGACGTTATTTACCTTTTAACGTCGGCCCTGGAGGTAACGAGTCTCCCCTGGTTTTCCTGACTACGGTCGGGAAAAGAAGCAATCAGGAAAGGTTAACATTAGCCTAGCAGTTAGCCCCACAGTCTTTACATTTGTCACTGCCCGATCTGAGTCGAGTGCAGATGTGAGTGGCGCATGCTCAGATTTAAACGATTTACAGCATAACGTGTCTTACTGAAATTTGTGAAATCCATAAAATAATAAACTTTTCTCTTTACGTACAATAACACAAGATGTAAATAATTTCCCAAACGTTGTAGCTGTCTATGATTGTTAGATTGCTAACGCCATTCAAGTGACAGCCTTCGTTTAATTGCTAACTTTGTGGCTTTGACTTTGTAGTCATTTCAAAATTGTCAAAAAAAGATTGTTTGATTGCCAACGTTAGCTCAAAACGCCGTTAGCATATAGTAGGCTACTTGATTGCTAACGTTAGTTCAAAACGCCGTTAGCGTCTTAGCTAGCAGTCATTTCAAAAACGTTTTGCCCTAGGACACTAGGTATATAGGGCATATAGAATATTTTTAGCTATCTATGATTGTTTGATTGCTAATGTTAGCTCAAAACCATAGACAGTATATTGGAGGCTACTTGTCGCAAAGTGAAGCACGCACAACTCACATCTGCACAGACCGTATATAATGGACCAGCAGACCCCGTGTCTCTGGTCTGAGACCAGTGGAGGATATCAGAAGTCTCTTTCCCGGTGCTGGCTGAGTGTTACTGAGCAGCCTCCAACTGAGCTTGAAGACGTAGATGTGACGTGAGCAACCTGTCTGAAAGTGTGAAGTCTTCTGGTAGCTGTGCCGAGAGAAATCTCAATCATTCCCAATCTCACAGAGACGGAGAGTGTAGGTATATGTAAGGAGATAACATAGACACAGGCTAATTACTGATCACTAACATGCTAGTTAACATTAGTCATTAAACCTAAACAGCTAATGGAAGTCCAAACTGCCTGTGAGCTTCTCCTGTACTATACGGTAATTCCTCTACTGTGTGACAGTAAGTCTCGTGGTTATGACCCAATCGTTAGCCTATTTTTATAAAAGCGTCTGCTACGGAGCCATAACGTGAGCTACGAGGTAATGGAGCCTTTTATACATTGTCGTGTTTCTTTAGAAATAAACAACGGACAAATAGAGTCTTTAAACGCTTCAGATGTAAAGTTATTCTCTGTCAAAGTGACGTCAGAATGAATGGGAGTCAATGGGATGCTAACGGGAGGTGATGGCTTGGTAGCATCAAAATGGCGCCATAGGAGGTTCCAGTTCTGAAGCGAAGCTTACCCCCCCCCCTTGCACTCGACTCACATTGGGCAGTGACATTGTCTTCCACCGGTTGACATTTGTAGTTTCCTTAAAAACTACAGACATCTGACTGACAGTTTGTTGACTCCAGGTGGTTTGTGGGAAATGTTCGGAGTTTCGTGCTCGTCTTTCGTACGACAACAACCGCACCAACCGGGTGTGTGTGGACTGCTACGCCATGCTGGTGGGGGCCTCGCCGTCAGCCGCCACGCTGAGCACCAGCACGCAGCGCAGGCGCTCCATCCTGGAGGTTAGTGTGACATCACTGTGACATCACCACGTGCCTGTGTGTGTGTGTGTGTGTGTGTGTGTGTGTGTGTGTGTGTGTGTGTGTGTGTGTGTGTGTGTGTGTGTGTGTGTGTGTGTGTGTGTGTGTGTGTGTGCATGTGTCTGTGTGTGTGTGTGCGTGCATGCGTGTCTGTGTGTGTGTGTGTGCGTGCATGTGTCTGTGTGTGTGTGTGTGTGTGTGTGTGTGTGGATGTGTGGATGTGTGTGTGTGTGTGTGTGTGTCTGTGTGTGTGTGTGGGTGTGTCTCTGTGTGTGTGTGTGTGTGTGTGTGTGTGTGTGTGTGTGTGTGTGTGTGTGTGTGTGTCTCTGTGTGTGTGTATGGGTGTGTCTCTGTGTGTGTGTGTGTGTGTGTGTGTTTCTGTGTGTGTGTGTTTGTGTTCTCGTTTATTCGTGGGATCCAAAAAACGAGAATACAGTAGACTTGTGGGGTCCCGACAGCTTTGTGGGGCCAAAATGCTGGACCCCCCAAGGTTAAAGGGCTGTTTGAGGGTTAAGACTTGGTTTTAGGATTAAGGATAGAATTAACTGATGGTGAAGGTAAGGGTTAAGGTTAGGCATTTAGTTGTGATGGTTAAGGTTAGGGTAAGGGTTAAGGTTAGGCATTTAGTTGTGATGGTTAAGGTGAGGGTAAGGGGCTAGGGAATGCATTATGTCAACGATGGGTCCCCACAAAGATAGTGAGACGCACTATGTGTGTGTGTGTGTCTGTCTCTGTGTGTTTGTGTTTGTGCGTGTGTGTGTGTGTGTGTGTGTGTGTGTGTGTGTGTGTGTGTGTGTGTGTGTGTGTGTGTGTGTGTGTGTGTGTGTGTATGTGTGCTAGCTGCCATCAAAAGAAGATCTTTGTACATACTTTCATATTAATTCTCACTTTTCAGTGAAAGGTTTTCCAGCTCTGTGAGTTTTTAGGACTGTATTATATTTGCATTACCAGAGGTGGAAAGTAACTTATTACAATTACTCTCGTTACTGTAATTAAGTCGGGGTTTTTTTGGTGTACTTCCACACTTTTTATAGTAGTTTTTAAAATCTGTACTTTAACTTTTTACTTTATTGCTCCACGATATTGCTTCCAGCACCCCCCACTCACACTCTGAACGCACTTTTTTGAAACCTGGTCCCGGGGTGAAATTTTCTTTTTGAATATGCCGCTCTCGCGTCTTCGTTTTGGCGTACTTCCGTATCGATGATGTCATCGCCACACCCCTCGACCTCTAGCCTTTGACCTCTTATCCCGCGACGACGTCTCATAGCAACAACAACAACAACAACAATGGCGGACCACGTGCTCTTGTTCCTGCTGAAGAAGATATTGAGCCCATTAAGCATATTAGGGCAAAATATGATGCTGCTGGGCCACTGTCAGTACCCGATCCGTGCTGCCTGCACGATCCGTTCTCCGCATGCGCAGATGATATTACTGTTTTACGACACTGCCCGATCTGTTCCACGCTAGCCTATGGCTAGCCTCCGCCATAACGTTAGTTTAGCTAACAGCTAATTCGGCTAACCGCTAGCTGACAGCTAGATTCAGTCTAAAATAACGTTAAGTCAAACTTAATGGGAGAAGCAGGCTACAGCTACATTAAGTAGAACTGACGTAACAGCTGTTATATATGTTAACGGTTATTTTCAAGTTTTATTTTGAGGGGTCTTTTAAAGTTATTACATGCTGTCTCAGCTAGCGGTTAGCCGAATTAGCTGTTAGCTAAACTAACGTTAGCTTGCCTATGGAGGCTAACGGCAGACCGCTACAATCACCTAGCGGTCAGCCGAATTAGCCGTTAGCTAAACTAACGTTAGCTTGCCTGTGGAGGCTGCCGGAAGCGTGGAACAGATCGTGCAGTGTCGTAAATCCTCGTACAACAGCGCATGCGCGAACATTTTGCGCATGAACAACAGATTGTGAAGGCAGCACGGATCTGGTACTGACAGCCACCACGAGGAGCAAAAAAAGGCTTCTTCTTCGTGTTTGGTTTCTTCTTCTACTGTCTGTTTGTATACAGCGTGGTTTATGCGCATGCTCCGCCTCTTCTTCTCCGTATTTTTGGTGAATGTCTGTAGCAGAAACAGCGCCACCTATAGGCCTGGAATATACAGTACAGCGTGTTGAGTCATTTACAAAATGGGCCCGTTGGGACGCAACTATAGTTGTATTGGAACAATGCCGGGGGAGACGGGGACGTGGCCTTCAGTCTGGCAGCGAACTGATTCTCTCTTCATCCTCTTCATCTCCTGTTGCCATAGAAACAGGCCTCCCTGGCAGCCGAGCACAGTGTGATTTGTAGTTTTCTTCACCACATGGAGAAAGGAGGCGGGCGGGGCTGGCAGAAGGCCTGGTTTGTTATCCCCGAAAACGAGCCACTGGTGCTCTACATCTACGGAGCTCCACAGGTAGAAATATATGTATTCATATTATCATAATATTTATCATAATACTGTCATAATATTATCATAATACTGTCATAATATTATCATAATACTGTCATAATACTGTCATAATATTATCATAATACTGTCATAATATTATCATAATATCATATTATCATAATACTGTCATAATATTATCATAATACTGTCATAATATTATCATAATACTGTCATAATACTGTCATAATATTATCATAATACTGTCATAATATTATCATAATATCATATTATCATAATACTGTCATAATATTATCATAATACTGTGATAATATTCTCATAATGCTGTCATAATATTATCATATTATCATAATACTATAATAATGTTGATCATAATACTATCATAATACTGTCATAATACTATCATATTTATCATAATACTGTCATAATATCATAATAATATCATAATACTATCATTATATTATCACAATACTGTCATAATATTATAATATCATAATACTGTCATAATACTGTTATAATACTGTCATAATATTATCATAATACTATCATAATATTATCAAAATACTGTCATAATACTGTCATAATATTATCATAATATCAAAATACTGTCATAATACTGTCATAATATTATCATAATACTATCATAATATTATCATAATATCATAATATTGTCATATTATCATAATACTGTCATAATACTATCATAATATTATCATAATACTGTTATAATATTATCATAATACTGTCATGATAGTATCATAATATTTGTCATAATACTGTCATAATATTATCATAATATTACCATAATACTGTCATAATATTATCATAATACTGTCATAATATTATCATAATATTGTCATAATACTGTCATTATATTATCGTAATACTATCATAATATTGACATACTATTTATCATAATACTGTCATAATATTATCATAATACTGTCATAAGACTGTCATATTACTATCATAATATTATCATAATACTATCATAATACTATCATAATATTGTCATAATACTGTGCAGGGTTTCTGCATCCCTCTCCAAATACACACATCTAAGTCTTCCACAAACCAAGGGAAAACCCTGCTGTAATAGAACAGTTATAATATACATATCCTAATACTGTGTCTGATACGTAACCGTGTGCAGCAGCTGCTACAGGCGCCCCCTACAGGCCGCAGTGTTAATTACAGCTCCAATATCAACAATCAACACCGTCAACAACTATGTTTAATAGTTCTTTAGGTTCTTGGAAGGTTTCAGGGTCTTTAGAGAGGTTTTAAGGGGTTCTTGGGAAGGTTTTGAGGGGTTCTTCAACAAGGTGTTAGGGGTCTTTAGGAGGTTTTAGGGGTCTTAAACAAGGTGTTAGGGGTCTTTTGGAGGTTTTATAGGTTCATGGGGAGATTTCAGTGGTGTTTAGAAGGTTTTCAGGGATTTTTAGGGGGTTTCCCGGGGTATTTAGGAGGTTTTGGATGGTTTTCAGGGGTAATTAGGAGGTTTTCAGGGGGATTTATGAGGTTTTCAGGTGTATTCAGGGTTTTTTAGGAGGTTTTCAGGGGTCTTTAGGAGGTTTTCAGGGGTCTTTAGGAGGTTTTCAGGGGGTTTTAGGAGGTGTTCAGGGGTTTTTAGGAGGTTTTCAGCGGTATTTAGGAGATTTTCAGGGGTTTTAGGAGGTTTTCAGGGGTATTTAGGAGGTGTTCAGGGTTTTTAGGAAGTTTTCAGACCTATTTAGGAGATTTTCAGGGGTCTTAAGGAGGTTTTAGTTTTTTTTAAGGAGGTTTCAGGGGTCTATAGGCGGTTTCAGGGGCTGTACATAACTGACATGCAAACTCAGAAAAGCAGAACCAGACTAAATACCCATGATGCACTCTGTATCTGTGATCCCCCCCCCAGGACGTAAAGGCGCAGCGCAGCGTGCCTCTGATCGGCTTCGAGGTCTCCCTTCCCGAGTCATGTGACCGCCTGGAGCGCCGCCACGCCTTCAAGATCTCCCAGAGTCACCTGACGCTGTACTTCAGCGCCGACGGGGAGGAGCTGCAGCGGCGGTGGATGGACGTCCTGCTGAGGGCCGGCAGGGGGGGAGGAGCCTCCGGTCTACCGGCCAATCGTGGAGCGGCTGGAGGAGGAGACGGAGGAGCTGGCGGCCGCGGCGGAGGGAGAAAACACGTGATTCTGTTCGGACGAGGAAGGATGGCTAGAACGAAGACCGGTCGCTAATGGATACCGTTACAAAATATGTTCATACACTCGTAGCTGATACAACACACACACACACACACACACACACACACACACACACACACACACACACTGCATGATTCCTCCTCCAGTCAGACACAAGATGGCGTCTCTCTCTGTTGTTTTTTTTTTTTTCCCACCTGTGTCGGACAATATTTCTGGGGGTCCCGGGACCATCCTTATTGTTTACAGTCCGAGTCCATTCTTTCTTCTTTCTATAAACAGTTATCTGCAAACGAATGCGGTTAAAAAAAAAAAAGCTAATAAATACAGCTGATAACTGTTAGGTTCAGAGATTGCATTTAGACCAATAACGTTCCTCATCTCTTTGGAAGGTTTACCTAAACGGAAACCAGAACGCTTCTGATACCGTGTTGCCAACAGATCCTGTATTCACATGCAGATATCTGTTCATAGAGATTAGTAAATCTGTGACGCTGCAGGCTGGTTACTGTCAGTCGTGAAAAGTGTGAAAAGGGCAAAAAATTTTGAAAAAGTGACAAAAATATCCAAAATAGCGCAAAAATGTTTTGACAAAAAATTTCAAAACATCAAAAAAAGTGTCCAAAACGTTGAAATAAGCCCCTAAAAATGTCAGAAATAGGGTGAAAAATGACGGACAAGCGCCTAAAACGTTGTGAAAAGCGCAATGTTTTTTGGAAAAGTGACAAAAATATCCCAAATAGCGCCAAATATTTTGATGAAAAATTCCAAAACATAAAAAAAAAAAAAAAAGTGTCCAAACGTTGATTTAAAAAAGACCTCAAAATGTTGGAAAGAGCGGCAAATATGTTGAAAAATGTGAGAAAAACGTTGAATAAAGCGCCAGAAATGTTGGAAAGTAGCATTGAAGACGAACGGAACAAATCTGATTGGTTGGTAACGTAAAAACAAACTAACCTTGTTGGCTGGTAATCAAAAAAAAGTTAATTTAAAGCCCCCGTATACGACCCCTTAATGAGAATAACGTTGAATACGTTGTGATGTGATCCGGACCCTCGCTGATCCAGGTCCAGGTTCTGGTCTCAGATCCTGCCCTGCCATACAAAACCATTTTTACTTGCATTTTTTGAAAATCTGTTATGTGTTATGTGTTATGTTGTTAGTGTGAAAATGAACTGCTACCTCCTCTGTCAGCTCTAGCCACTGAACCGAAATAAGCAGAGAAATCAGACCAATCACAAAAGCTGGTCAGTCTGACATCATGCTGCCTGAGCTCATTACTATTCATGAGCTCGCCAAGTTGCGCTGGGTAAAGGATTCTGACAGCCAGGCTCTCATTGGCTAGCTGTTAGCCAATCAGATTCAAACAGTTTAGCTCGTTGAATATTAATGAGAACTGGTACAAATCGAGCCGAGTCTTCATGCAGGCTTTCTATACCGCGCTAGAATGGCTTGAAACAAGGTAACCAAGGTTACAGAGTCCATGGTAGAACTTCAGACATCACCACAAAGTCATGAAATACGTGTGGCAGGGCACCTTTAACAACAAAACAACAAACACAACAACTGTCATCAATCTCAGCCGAGTGAAACTGAATAAACAAGCACACATAGACACACGTTGGAGTCCAGCTGAGAAGTGGATCAGGCTGTCAACAAGAGGTTCTTCCCCGTTTGTTAAGGATAAAGTTCTGGTTTCCTTCTGCAGGAAAGGAGGAAATGCTGCGAGATTTTGGAAACACGAGAGAGACAAAAGACTGTGTCCTCTTTAAATGCACTTAAAAGACCCTAAATGTCCCTTTTGAAGAAGATACTCTTCTTTGTGTTTGTTTGTTTTAAACTCCACTGCTGCTGTCTGACCTCCGAAACCTGCCAATCACATCACCCTGTCTGGAGGTAAACTACATTTCCCAGCAGCCTCTGGTCCGAGGCATGGACTCGTTCTACCTGGAGCCTCTCTGCCGTCTGCTGGTGAAGTCGGGTATTGCAGGTTTTAATAAAAATCACTGAGGCGGTTTCATCGCGATCCTGAAGAAATCTCTTTAACATCCATAGCTTGTTTTAATATTAGCGCTAAAAAAAAATCAGTTTGCGTAATTATTAGAGGGTGTCACGATCCTCCAAATACACGATTTGATTACATTTTCGATTTAAACATTTCCTTTTCAGCAGGGACAGCAATGCCACAGTAAGACCCACTAGATGGTAGGAGGGTACTTTGCAACAACAGTTTGAGTTTCTCAGAGTTTACTAGGTGCAGTTGAACGCACAATTAGTTTAACGAGGTGCACGTGAACGCACCGTGGAGTTCCGTGCGTCTCCGCCCGTTCTCGCTCCCAACCCGGCAAATACTGGCGCTTAGTCAGTGGCTCCGGGCGTCGGATATGACGCAAAAATCAGGACGCAAACGACATATAAACATCTTTTCCTGTTCTCTGTTGCCTGGAAACGCTTCCAACGCGCTTGCGTGTCTAGTGAAAAATAGGCGTCGGTTCTATTTCTAGCGTGCACACCTTTTTCGGGCGCGGCTTGAGCCACGCCTGAGACGTGCGTGTGCACGCTCTAACCTGTTACCATGGGAGCCCAAATATAAACGGACACGCCGCGCAGCTGACATGCTCGCGCGATGCATCCAGTGTGTAACTGGCCTAAGATGACGTAGTATTAAGAGAGACAACGCGTAGGGAGGCTGGTTTAGAGCTCTAATCGGGCCTTAACAGTTAGGCCGGGGCCCGACACGTACATTTTGATTGGCAGCTTTTTTAAAAGCCCGAACCTCGTTTACAGCCCGACATTATTCAAATGTGGGCACGCACACGCACACACACACACACACACAGCTCTTTTGCCTTTTGTCAAGAAGGAGTCATTTCTACACGTTTTGATATCATTTATTCGTGACTAACGGAGGCTATCGGCCACTGAAGTCCTCCAGAGGCCAGCCTCCGTTTCACCTCCTCAGCATCCATCCACACGCTAATCGAAACGCGTCGCCTGATCTCTCATTTACCGGTCAGAGCTCGGTCAGAGCCGGTGTAAAATGATAGAAAGGAAGAGATCTTCAGATTTAGGCTGGTTAGGGGGTGGTTGGATGGGTCCAACAACACCGAGACCGGTGTTTATGTCCCGTTCTTGTCCCGCGTGTCAGTTCAACGTACATGCCGACCCAGAGCGTCAGGAAGTGACTCCGAGGCTGTGTGTCAAACCGCACACTTCTGTTAGTACACTGCTAACGTGCACTGACCACTTCCTGCCGTATAGTGCCCTCTTTGGATTGTCAGTATCGTCCCAAAATGAACGCTTAACGTTAAAACACTCACCGGAAATGACGAGCCTCTGAAAATCTGACGAAAATCTCTTAAACTGATTAAACTTTGTTGATCTGAAATGAAGACAGATTCACTGCACGGCCTGTTTCTCGCTTAAAATGTTTTCAGAAAAACGTTTCGTGAACTATTTTAGTACAATACGAGATGCTCTGTTGTGAAATCCGGGAGAAGCCAGACCCACGTGACGCGTTCGTCCAATCAGCTGCCGGTCCACGTCCCTGGTCCCGCCCCTTTCCACTTTGTAGTCCAGATGGCGCCCGTTTAGTGCGCGTAGTGTCCATCGTTCCACACTGAACTTTTTGACCATTTTTAGGGGCTCATCCTGGTACTTTCATGCTCCTGACTTTTTTGCGTTATCTACACTCTATGCTTCAAACTAAGTGCTTGAAGTGGGCAAGTAGGCGCTCTGAGACACGGCTCAAGAGTCCCGACCAAGCGCGTCTGAATACGACTCCCATCAGCGAGCTGCGACACAGTTTACTGACGCAAATTGTCACTATGACAACTAACGACAATCGCCATAATGTCGTGTCAATGGCCTTTCAATCCGTTTTATTTCAATGGTAGAAATGCAGGAAATGGGATTCAAATAGAAAACTTTATTTTTGCAGAGGACCCCCTCCCAGACAGACCCCGTGTTTTGTGTGTCCCCTACCCCCCCACACACACACACACACACACACACACACACACACACACACTTTTAAAACCAAAGCTACACCCGTGATTAACTGAGAATGAAATTGATCGTTAGTTACCGTATTGATCCCGTTAGATACGAGGCTTCTGCAGGACGCCGATGATCTCAGTCCCAGATGATGATGATGATGATGATGATGATCATGATGATGATGATGATGATGAAAGTTTTTATTTTATTTTTTGAGTTGGATGTAAAAAGTTTTAAAAGAAAAGAGTTTTTTTGTTTTTTTAAGACGGACAAGGACATTCGGAGGAACCCAGACTGGACTGTAAAACCTTCATGTTTCTAAACTTGGCCAGATGGATTCCTGGGATTTCGGGACACAATTAATCCAGCGATTAGACGGACCCCAAAAGAAAATACTTCAGTTGTTTTTATCATGTTGACTTCCAGTTGTCCAGTATTTCTCTCTCTCTATGTCTTGATAAACACCTTTTGGACAAAGTGTTTTGATAGTAAAAAAAAATATTAATATTATAATTGTAATTCTGATGAATCTATCTGATGCTATGATGAACTGAACAGACTTCCTGTTGGATATTTCGGTGTTTTTGAGTCTGGGTTGTGTTTGATGTTTGCTTGATGCAAGTTGATGCAAAAAGAAATCAAAGGGTAAAGATTTTTGTAAATATAATTTATTCTCCCGTGACCCCTCGGTCATGAGACTATGTAAAGGTTAAAGGTTAAAAGCTCGCTGTCCCTCCGCACTCTGCAGACCTCCACAAAGCCAGAGACAATCAGACTGTTTGGGGTTTGAGCGGCGGCCATGTTGGCTCCACAGTTTAGATTCACAGCTAACAGGGTGAAGCTTAAAGGAACAAGCCCACGTTTCAGTAAATACTCTCGTTCTGTGTCCGATGTTTCAGATGTATATCAGTTTCCCCTGCTAAGCTACGCTAGAAGTTTCCCCCAGCTTCCAGTCTTTTCGCTAAGCTACGCTAGAAGTTTCCCCCGGCTTCCAGTCTTTTCGCTTAGCTATGCTAGTAGTTTCCCCCTGCTTCCAGTCTTTTCCCAAGCTACGTTAGCAATTTCCCCGGCTTCCAGTCTTTTTGCTAAGCTACGTTTGCCGTTTCCCCTAGCTTCAAGTCTTATCCTAAGCTATGATAGCAGTTTCCCAGCTTCCAGTCTTTTCGCTAAGCTACGCTATCAGTTTCCCAGCTTCCACTCTTTTCGCTAAGCTACGCTATCAGTTTCCCAGCTTCCAGTCTTTTGCTAAGCTAGGCTAGCAGTTTCCCGGCTTCCAGTATTTTTTGCTAAGCTACGCTAGCAGTTTCCCAGCGTCCAGTCTTTTGCTAAGCTAGGCTAGCAGTTTCCCGGCTTCCAGTATTTTTTGCTAAGCTACGCTAACCATGTCCCGGACACAGAGGTGAAACTAATATGAAACATCCGACTCCACAAAACATTTAAAAAACTGGATTCCTGTAAACGTTGAACTCTTCTTGTAACTTTACAGCTCAGTCACTAACATGGTGTTCAGTCTGATTGTGGCTCTGGATGTCCTGGTGTGTTTCTAGCGTGTGTTTGGCGTGTAAAGCAGAGCCCCCAGTAACTCAGCCTTACAGTTCCCATCATCACCAGTTGTCTCAATGTGATGAAACATGTTTTAAATTTCAATCTGAGTGACTTCTGTTGAGCAGTTGTTGGATATTTTCATTGTTTTCTATGACTTTTATTTTATTTCTATAAAACTTTTTTTTTTTTTTCAGACTGGTTCGGACCAGTCCCGACTGGTTCGGACCGGTTCTGACCAGTGTTTGTATGATACAGTTGAACAGTGTTGTTGTATCAGTCCGGTGTGCACTTTCTCTTCATGTGCCAAAAGCACATATTCAAACTTAAACAGTGTTCAGTATTCAGAGTGAAGTCGTTGGCTAATATATCAGTTTATGTTTCTAAGTATTTCTTGTTGTTATTTTGGGCTGGATACCAGTTTATAGCCAGCTACCGTCTCTTACACCAGTTTGAGCCTGTTATAACTAGATGAAAATAATTAAATTATCACATAAATTAATTTTTTAGATGGGAAATTTACATTAAAAATGACACCTGCTTGAAATATTTGCTCAAATGTTTTTGCAGAGATGTGTGGACCTGCTCATGTGAGCTAGCTGGAGCTAGGAGGCTAACTAGAAGGCTATAATTGAAAACAGAGGCAGTGTACTGTATATTACATTAATTAGCAACTTTAGCAGGTGCTCACTCTGTTGAGAGAGCAACCCCAGTTTCTCAAAAAGCTAACGTTGATTACCGCGTTAACATTCACGAGTGGCCTGTCAAGCTCAGAGTTTTTGTGTGACGACAAAGCTAACGTTAGATAAATATTAAACACTCAGCGGTAGCAGAGATGCTTGTCCCTGTTTATTTATAACGGCGGCGCTGCCATGATAGTGTAAAGGGAATTTGTCCAAAATAATAAGGCCCTAAGGCCTGTCAAATATGACTCCAATTCATGAATTCCTGCGCCTTCTTTCATCTTTACCATAGTTTACCAGAACACAAAGATCAATCTGAGACGAAGAGTTCAGTTTCAAAGGTCCCATGGCATGGAAATGTCACTCTATGATGTTTTTTTAACATTATTGAGTTCCCCCAGCCTGCCTATGGTCCCCCAGTGGCTAGAAATGGTGATAGATGTAAACCGAGCCCTGGGTATCCTGCTCTGCCTTTGAGAAAATGAAAGCTCAGATGGGCCAATCAGGAATCTTCTCCTTATGAGGTCATAAGGAGCAAGGTTACCTCCCCTTTCTCTGCTTTGCCCGCCCAGAGAATTTGGTCCACCCATGAGAGAGAGAGAGAGACATCATGGCTTTCAAACGAGCAAAGTGGCAGTTGGTCAAGACCACACCTCCACCCTCCACTAAGGTCTATATAAAAGAGACTTCAGATACAGTATTAGGGGACCACTAAGGTCTATATAAAAGAGACTTCAGATACTGTATTAGGGGACCACTAAGGTCTATATAAAAGAGACTTCAGATACAGTATTAGGGGACCACTAAGGTCTATATAAAAGAGACTTCAGATACAGTATTAGGGGACCACTAAGGTCTATATAAAAGAGACTTCAGATACAGTATTAGGGGACCACTAAGGTCTATATAAAAGAGACTTCAGATACAGTATTAGGGGACCACTAAGGTCTATATAAAAGAGACTTCAGATACAGTATTAGGGGACCACTAAGGTCTATATAAAAGAGACTTCAGATACAGTATTAGGGGACCACTAAGGTCTATATAAAAGCATCCAAAAAGCACCATGTCATGGGACCTTTAAGCAAATTTACTGAGTCCAGCATAAGAGTTACAACACAGCTGTGGGTTCACAAACGGAGACTAAGTTTCCCTAGCGAGAGAAATGAAGTCAGAGCTCGGTCCACCAAGATCTCCTCCAAAGTGAACTCCAAGCTTTCCCTGTGTCTTTATTCTCTCCTCGTCTTCTTTGTCAGAGATACTTCCTTGAATCACTTCCTCAATGCCTGCACACAGCTAGTATTCTACAATAGTCAGCCAGCGTTTCAGCTTCAGTTTTAGTTATTGTTATGCAATTATTCAAATATGTTTAGCAGAGCCACTTACTGCCTGTGTAACCAGTAAAACTAAGCTTTAATTGGTTTATTTACAACTAGTCTGA
>NC_041337.1:35836893-35841893 GCF_004354835.1 Perca flavescens | reverse complement strand
TTTTGAGATGTGTTTATGGTATTTTGAATGCAGTGTTTCATTATAAAGGAGATGTGAGGCATATTGCATTTTGTGTGTGCAGTTTTAGGAATTGTGTGTAGAGTTTTGAAAAAAGGAGACAGTTTTGAAAACGTGTGTAAGCAGTTGGAAAAAACTGTAAAACAGGAGAAATAAATCCACATGGAATCAATAAACAGAGAGATAAAATAATTTAATCAGTTATTTTAAATTTATTTATTTATTTATTCATGTTTTTGTTAATTTTTTATTTTATTTTATATTTTAATTTTTTTTATTTTTAATTCAATTATTTATTTTAACATAGTATGCATTACACATATGTGATGAACAGTATTACAATACTTATTTTTAAGTAATTATAGAAATATAAAAATACATACTGTTTTTAATTGCTTATTTTTTTTAATTTATTTATTTATTCATTTTTTATTTATTTTTTATTTTATTTTATATTTCATATTTTTCTGTTTTTCTTTTTTATTCATTATTATTATTATTATTATTATTATTATTATTATTATTATTATTAGTTTTTTTTATCATTTCTTTATATATTTTAACAGTATGCATTATACATATGTGATGAACAGTATTACAATACTTATTTTTAAGTAATTATAGAAATATAAAAATATATATACTGTACATAAAACAAACGAGTAGAAAAACTAAAAAAAGAAATATAAAACATTTATTTAATTTATATTTATTGAGTGTGTGTATCTGTGATGTCACTGTCATCCGTGCTGATGAAACGCTCTGTAATAATAACCTTTTTATTTAGTCTTTTGGTTAAAAACACACAGCTCCCGCCCCCTTGTCTCTCTCCGGCCCTCTGATTGGCCGGCTCTCCTGTCACTCTGAGATCGGCCGATCAGTCGTGGTGGGCTGTCGTCACACGGGATTTCCCCGACACACTTCCCGTCACAGAAGAATAGAAAACAAACAAGATGGCGGCTCTGAAGTACAGAGAGAGGCAGCTCATTGGCTGTGAGTGAACACAGCCGCAGTCCTATTGGGTGTAGCAAGCAGAGCCGTAGCTCATTGGTCCGCGGTGGGATCAGTCCAGTCCGGCCTCAAAACACAGAAACAGAACAGTTAGAAAACACCTGCGGGTGTTTCAATCATCAATAGGCTACCTTCACTTTTTCTGTTTTGATCGTTTTATTTAAACTAACAATAATGTGAAAGGAACAGTAATGCATTACTTAATTTTAAGCAGATATACACAGAATAAGATAAATATAAAAGCAAAAATAATGGATCAAAAAAGTAGCTCAGTCCGTAAGGGATTAGGGTAGTTCAAGTCCCTGGAGAGATGTCAGTTAGTTCACTTCCTGGGCACTGCCGAGGTGCTCTTGAGCAAGGCACCTAACCCCTCAACGCTCAGTTTTGGGCCTGTTCAGCCCACTCTCTCTGACATCTCTCCATTAGCGATGTAAAGCACATGAGCATGAGCATATCAGGCCTGTGTGTATCGTGTAATAACTGTCGGTACACGATCCATGCTGCCTGCACGATCCGTTCTGCGCATGAGCAAGACGTTACGCGCATTGCACTAGCGGTTAGCCGAATTAGCTGTTAGCTATATAAACTAACGTTAGCTTGCCAGTGGAGGCTAGCGGCAGACCGCTACAACTACGACCGGAAGCGTGGAACAAATCGTACACTGCACAATCTGTTCCACGCTTCCGGTCGTTGGTTTAAACGTTAGTATAGCTAGCTAGCTAACTGCTAATTCAGCTAACCGCTAGCTGAGACAGCATGTAATAATCTTAAAAACCTGAAAATAACCGTTAAAATATATAACAGCTGTAACGTCAGTTCTACTTTACTTGTGCTCATTCATTTAAAATACAATCAAATCATGTTATTACTGTAAAGTCTTAATGTAGCTGTAGCCTGCTTTTCACCAGTGTTTAGCTTGAGTTAACGTTATTTTAGACTGAATCAAGCTGTCAGCTAGCTAGCAGTTAGCCGAATTAGCTGTAAGTTTAGTTACGTTTAGCTTTCCGGTGGAGGCTAGCCTGGAACAAATCATGCAGTGTAATCCTGTTTTACCGAGGATACTCAAGAGGATACTGGACCCTGCACGATTTGTTCCACGCATCCGGCTGTAGTTGTACTGGCCAGCTGTTAGCCTCCTTTGGGAAGCTAACGTTAGTTTATATAGCTAACAGCTAATGTCGAATGTCGTAAATCCTCGTAAAACAGGATTTTCATCTTCAACGTCTTGCACATGCACAGAACGGATCGTGTACCGACAATAACAACAGAGTGTAAATTGTAATTTCAAGATAAATAATATCAATTAAATTACAAAATTAACAATAATTTATTAATCCCACAAGGGGAAAATACAAGTATACATTATTATTAATTTATTGTTATTTGTAGAGTGTAAAGGAGGATAGCCCCAGGTAAAAAAAAAAAAAAAAGTTTAAAGTTTAACAAAATAACTGAATGCTTTTATTCTTAAAATGTCACTTTTGTCCCAAGTTGTCCAACACAGTCTGGTTGAGGTTGTCCAATCTGTGTGGTGCATATCTATGTAGGTCTATATCTATGCATACAGCTGCTTCGCACCCTGTTACAGTCTACGCTCACAGCACACAGCAGCCCGTCTGTCTGTCTGTAGTTTATCTGTAGTCCAGTGTCAGGCTGCGAGGGCTACTCGAACCGGCGACCAGTTGGTCAGTTGTTGTGTAATTTCCTCCACATATCTTTGCATCAGAGACTTTGACCAAAACATGCTTTGATCCTCCGGTGGCTGCTGGGAAATAAAGCGCCTCTCTGTGCTGCTCGGTTTCTGTTCCTTAAAGCGTCTCTTTCTCCGGAGAAATGTCAGCTGTCAACTCGGACCAGATCCTGAACCGAACCGGAGCCGAGCCGGAGCAGCAGGAGGAGGCCGGGATCCTGCAGCAGCAGACCGTGTTTGTCATCCTAGACTCGGCTGAAACACTCAACCTGGTCCGGTGAGTCCCCGGAAGTTCTGGAAAGCACCGTTATGTCTGCTGCGGAGAGACAATCACGCCAAACTCCGTACAGAAGATCTGTATTTTTAAACGCGCTATGCTCATTGGCACAAATACATATCTGCTTTAACATGACTGAAGATATCTGTCAGATTTTAAGTGTATAATGGTAAAATCGGCAAATACATGATACTGCAAAAACGTTCCCTTTATAGTATTTCATTACGGTCACACGTAACATCAGGGCTCTGCGTTCGCAGTTTATATGAATGGGGAATCGCTTAATAAAGTTAAATTTCCTATTTGAATATGTTTTGCTATGTGACTTTGATCAATGCCGAATATATTTCTAGTTCCTAAAGATGAAAGAAAAATACTTAAATCTGCTATGTAAAACTCCTTAAAGTGCGGAGAGGAAACTTAATTTTAAATTGCAGAGATTTCGAACGAAGTTTGGCAATAACGGGGTTCTCTCAATGTATCGACTAGACTACTAACGCTGCTATTTAGATCAATTTGACTGTTGAGATTGAAGGTGACGTTATAAATCAGTCAACTTTAGTTAATCAGTGTCCTCTGATACAGTTGAAATCGGCAAATCAACAATCCACATATAAGTATTTTATCTGTAGGCTATCGTATCTCGTATTGCGTAAAGTGGACATGCAAAATAACCAACATGTCTGTTATTTAAGTATACTTTTCTAATAACACAAAATCGTGTTGTTGTATAAGATCTATGCCGAATTGAAACATTTTCCCTAAAAATTCAAAGTTTAAGTTTCAATCTTCTTTTGAACGTTAGTTAAATGATCTGAGAAGCAAGTCATCTTTAAATCATCGAAGTTATGAATGGAGTTTGTTGTGAAGTGCTCTCCAGGTAACCGTGTAGCCGTAAAGAAGTCATCGAGTTAAAATGTGTAAGATTGTAATCTTAAAGTGTGCTTAGATGACGATGATGAGGACCACACACACACACACACACACACACACACACACACACACACACACACACACACACACACACACACACACAAACATATAAATGGTGTTATGGTTATGTATTTTCCCAGTGAGAACGCCAGGCAGAGCGACAGGCCCAGTCTAGTCTTCAATGTTGTCCCCCTTCCTCCACCCTACACACACACACACACACACACACACACACACACAAACATAAATTATGTGGGCGGTTAGACAGAAAGCAAAAGTAAAAACAAGCCGGAGGAGACATGTCTGTTTGAGGAGGAGGGAAAGGAATTAAAGAGCCTTTTTTTTTTTTTTTTTTTTTAGATTTTATGAAGATTTTGAGGTAAAGAAATGGAGTCGAATTTATGAAAATGATGAAGAGCAGCGTTGTGTTCAGTGTCTCAGTTCAGTGTGTTTCTGCTCAGTCAGAAGTTTCTTCTCACTTCTCACATCAAATTGTTTCCAGATGTTTTTAAACCAGAAACACAACCTCTGCTTTTTTTTTTTTTTTATAAAACATTTATTTTTTACAGTGTGGACTGACTGTGAGCTGCATCGCATTTTAGTTATCAAACAGCACCGCCAACATTTTTTACAGTGTAGGCGGAGGTGCGTCTGCAGCTCCATGTGGACGCTGGACTCTAGGAAGTGACTCAGCAGAAATGCACTCTCTCTCTTTCACACACACACACACACACACACACACACACACACACACACACACACACACACTGACAGGAAGTGGGATTGAGAGTTGTTAAACTGAACTGCTGACAGATGTTTTTGGTCCACATTCTTTCTTATCCAACATCAACGTTCAAATATTTCCAGTTTGAGCTGTCCATCATACAATATATAGTCTGTCTGTCTGTCTGTCTGTCTGTCTGTCTGTCTGTCTGTCTGTCTGTCTGTCTCTCTCTGTCTGTCTGTCAGAAACTCACTACACTTGTAAAAACAATGAGTAAAAAAGGAGTTTGAGTTTTACACATTCACTTCAATACAGTTTGATTACAGCAGAGAAACACTGCAGCTGAT
>NC_041337.1:35784393-35829393 GCF_004354835.1 Perca flavescens | reverse complement strand
AATAATGTAATCTGAAAACTGCTGCCCTGGTTAAAAAAAACAATACAACTGATCTCAGCAGGTATTGTGTCTGGAATGGAGTGGAATGGAAATTTCTAAGTGACCCCAAACTTGTGACCGGTAGTGTATAAATCTGTCATGTACTGTATTGTTGATGAGACTCTATCAGAGATACAAAAGGAACTTTTACGAATAATCATATGTATTGTATGCATCAAGCTTTGGAAAACAAGATGCTGTATGGTTATTCAACAAACTGCAGACAAGTGCTTGCTGAGCTCAGGAGAAGAAGAACCATGGACAAAAAACAGCTCCTTCCTTGGGACACTTTTAACCTGTAAACTACAGCACTTTATAAAAAGACTCTATGCACTTTATAAATATCTCTATGCACTTTTTGAGAGGCTCTAGGCCCTTTACACTTAAGCTAGGTTTTGCACATTTTATTTTATTAGTTATATTTGTTGACAGCAGACAGCTGCTCCGCGATCGCTGTCTGCACCCTGTCATCACATATACCGTTGGAAAGCTCTCTCTCTCCTCTACAAAAGGCAGGAAGCAGTGCTTTAAACCAGTATTGATTATTGAGTGTATTAAACCAGTATTATTATTATTGCAGAGATGGGGTTTGGGGCTGAGTCAGTGGGACTGTTTCTGGGGGATGAGTCTGAGGGAAGAACAAGGGTAAGGAGAATGCAGAAGACAAAAGGTAGGTCAAATAAAAAAGTGAACCCCCAGAAACAGTCCCACGGACCCAGCCCCAAACCCCATCTCTGCAATAATAATACTGGTTTAATACACTCAATAATCAATACTGGTTTAAAGCACTTCTTGCTGCCTCTATGTATTAATGCTCATGGGTAGCCTATGGGTTCCATTCAGACCTTTACATTAAGTCTTTTACTGTTTTATGTCAACAAGACATTTTCAGCTGGCTATACCCAATGTTTAGATCTGTTGTGCTATTTATGCAAATTACCACATACGTAATTAGATTATGCTCCGTTTGCCCATGTTAACGAACAGTACGACACCGTTCTCTCGACACAGACTTTAAACGCGACCTTATTTTTCGTGTGTTCCGAGTGTGTTTTTATACTATTCTAGTATCACTCATTTAAATGGGAAGCTTTTCATATCTTGTATGTTATACATTTTGTACCCCTCTGTCATTGTATCCATCGTTTTTATTGTCAATAAACAAATCACATCCATCTCCCTCATTTTTGAAAAGCTTGCTACGCCCCTGGGCGCACACACACACACACACACACACACACACACACACACAGGCACACACAGAGGCACACACACACACACACACACACAGAGGCACACATGCACACACACAGACACACACAGAGGCACACACACAGACACACACACACACACAGATACACGCACACACACACACAGAGGTACACACGCAGACACACACCCACACAGATACACGCACACACACACACAGAGGCACACACACAGAGGCACACACACAGGCGCACACACACACACACACAGATACACACACACACACACACACACACACATACACACACACAGGCACACACACAGACACACACCCACACAGAGGCACACACACAGGCGCACACACACACAAACGCACACACACACACACACACACACACACACACACACACACACACACACACACACACACACACACACACACACACACACACACACACACACACGTGTCCTGATGATGTCCATGATCCTACATTTCCCATAATGCCCCTGGACAGCTGTACTGGAGACTGCACTTGTCCCTGTGTGTCTGTCAGGTGCAGACTCACCTGGAGAACCCCACCAGGTATCACATCCAGCAGGCTCAGAGGCAGCAGGTGCGTCAGTATCTCTCCACGGCCAAGACAGCCAATCAGGAGTCGGTGCCCAAACTGCAGCCGGCACACATCAGCCGCAAAAAACAGGTAAACACACACTGAAACACACATGATATCATACACTGTATGTGTGTGTGTGTGTGTTTGCTTAACTATATTTGTGGGGTCCAAAAACCAGGAGTCCAGTATACTTGTGGGGTCCCGACAGCTTTGTGGGGCCAAAATGTTGGACCCCACAAGTTTAAAGGGCTGTTTGAGGGTTAAGACTTGGTTTTAGGATTAGGGTTAGAATTAGGTTATGGTTAGGGTGAGGGTAAGGGTTAAGGTTAGGCATTTAGTTGTGATGGTTAAGGTTAGGGTAAGGGTTAAGGTTAGGCATTTAGTTGTGATGGTTAAGGTTAGGATAAGGGTTAAGGTTAGGCATTTAGTTGTGATGGTTAAGGTGAGGGTAAGGGTTAAGGTTAGGCATTTAGTTGTGATGGTTAAGGTTAGGGTAAGGGTTAAGGTTAGGCATTTAGTTGTGATGGTTAAGGTTAGGGTAAGGGTTAAGGTTAGGCATTTAGTTGTGATGGTTAAGGTGAGGGTAAGGGGCTAGGGAATGCATTATGTCAATGATGGGTCCCCACAAAGATGTGTGTGTGTGTGTGTGTGTGTGTGTGTGTGTGTGTGTGTGTGTGTGTGTGTGTGTGTGTGTGTGTGTGTGTGTGTGTGTGTGTGTAAAAAAATGTGAACAGGAGAGGACACACAGGAAACTTTCAGGGGTTAACGTGTTCGGTAACACTCTGATTCTGTCTGATCTGTGATTGGTTGATGTAGATGGAAGACACGGTCATCGATGACATCATCAGCCTGGAGTCGGGCCTGAGTGACGAATTTCTGACGCTGATCGACTCTGGACTGCAGCTCGCCAACACGGTGAAAACACACAGGAAACGCACAGGAAATACACAGGAAATACACAGGAAACACAGTAAATACATAGGAAACACACAGGAAATACACAGGAAACACACACGAAACACACAGGAAATACACAGGAAACACACAGAAAACACACAGGAAACACACAGAAAACACACAGGAAATACACAGGAAACACACAGGAAACACACAGGAAACACACACAAAACACACAGGAAATACACAGGAAATACACAGGAAACACACAGGAAATACACAGGAAACACACAGAAAATACACAGGAAACACACAGAAAATACACAGGAAACATACAGGAAACACACAGGAAACACACAGGAAACACACAGAAAATACACAGGAAACATACAGGAAACACACAGAAAACACACAGGGAACACACAGGAAATACTGTACTGTAAACACTTTATTGGAGCTCAGGAAACATCCCAGAGCTCCAATAAAGGGCAACAAACTAATAAAAACTCTTGAGGGATGCAGCCCAAGTTGTTCCCAGCTGGGATGTAACATCGTAGCATCTCCATCTGCTTCATTGAAAACTCATCCCCCACTTCATTAAAATCTGATCCAGTTTTTAATTTCAGATGGCATACATTTGAGGGATTTTTATTCATGTATTATTATATTAATTATTATTATGATATCTACTCACTGGATTAAAACATTGAAAAGATGTTCACTAGCATGTGAAAGTGTGTCTCAACCATATTCCAATTTAAAAAGATGTTCAAAGAAACTATATTCCAGAGGTACAGATAAATACAGTGCAATTAATTAATAATTTGGGCTTACATTGAACAATGTGTAGTATGTGTATAATTATTGTTTATAGGTAAATATATGAATTTCCATTAATTACAGGTACAAGAAATTATGGAGTTTTATTTTTTAACTGTTCTTTTTTTACATTACTATTTTCTTTGGATGTTGTATTATATTTAAATGTTCAAAATAAAAGCTATAAATGAATAAATAAATAAGAAGCCACTAGAGGGCGCTAATGTGTTGACCTTCCTAGTGCCCTTTATATAGAGAGTTTGGCCAATTAGGGAATCGAATGTTCTGAGCATACCGTTCTGCGATTGGTTCCCAGGTGGTCACGTGTATCGTGGACTCCATGTTGGATACCAACATTCATCTGATTCCCATTGACATAGTGCAGGGAATAGTGGAAAAATGTAATAAATTATTTTTAAAAATGACATAAATCACTGAAAAAATGTCCAACTGTTTCACGTTTGGCTGCAATGAAAGACAGGGAAGCAGCAAAAGATTTCACAAGTCCCCCCCCCCGTGAAGCAAAAAGGTGAAAAGTTTGGGAGCTGTTCGTTACTGTGTGAGGTAAATGACAAATTCTCTCTCCGATATAACAAAATACATAGGACAGATATAGTAATACCATCGTTAATGTGTACCATTCTGTCAAAAAAGTTCTAACACTGCTTTAGAAATGTTTGAAGTTAGCCTCATGCTAGCGTTAGCTTCCTCACTAGCACTCCATGTACATAAATGCTTGTGATCTTGCCATAGTCATATGGAGTCCACGTGTCTTTATTATGTTCATAATAATATTGGAGGGAAAGTGAAACACAGGTTGGACGGGGATGTTGTTCGGCGACATCTACGCTAATGTTTGCTAACGTTAGCGCAACAGCGTTAGCCTAGCCTGCTAGGTAAATATTACGACTGCCTTCGGTGTTTCCTATATCTGCGTCCACGTTATCAACGTAAGGCCTGTGGCGTTAGTGCTCCTTTTTGTACCATAATTTTATTGAATTAAATATTAAGCTTCTCTCCTACGAGATGGGTGGGTTTTTGTTACGTTACACACAAAGCTAGCTATAGTTAGCCTGTATGCTAGTGGACGTTGGAAAGGTAAACACTGCTCAGAGACTTATTAGGCAACGTGGTCACTCCATTTACGATATAGAAGGTAAATATACACTGAAATATTTCCGTAAGGGCCTTTTACATATTGACAAACGTTGATAACATGTATATGCCTGTTCATGGTGAAAATAAGCGATTTATTTTAAGATAGCATATTCGCCCCCTAGGGTTACACTGTAGAGTCATCTGACGTTGGTATCCAATATGGCAAATTCAAATATCCAAATTCATGCTAATCGAATGTGTCTCTAGCTTGAAACAAGCTAGCGCAAACCAGTGATTAGCTGCTAACCCTAGCTTTCAGGGCAGAGGGTAAATCGCTATTTCTATACCACTAACAAGGCTGAAAATAGCACCACACTTCCATGGTAGCATAATGAGGGTCCCTACATATAAACAGAAGCATTGAGAACTTTGTAAGTGTAAAGTTTATTAAAGGTCCCATGACATGTCCCTTTGACATGGTGGTCCCCTAATACTGTTCTGATGCTTTTATATAGACCTTAGTGGTCCCCTAATACTGTATCTGAAGTCTCTTTTATATAGACCTTAGTGGTCCCCTATACTGTATCTGAAGTCTCTTTTATATAGACCTTAGTGGTCCCGTAATACTGTATCTGAAGTCTCTTTTATATAGACCTTAGTGGTCCTCTAATACTGTATCTGAAGTCTCTTTTATATAGACCTTAGTGGTCCCCTAATACTGTATCTGAAGTCTCTTTTATATACATGTAGACCTTAGTGGTCCCCTAATACTGTATCTGAAGTCTCTTTTATATAGAACTTAGTGTTCCCCTAATACTGTATCTGAAGTCTCTTTTATATAGACCTTAGTGGTCCCCTAATACTGTATCTGAAGTCTCTTTTATATAGACCTTAGTGGTCCCCGAATACTGTATCTGAAGTCTCTTTTATATAGAACTTAGTGTTCCCCTAATACTGTATCTGAAGTGTCTTTTATATACATGTAGACCTTAGTGGTCCCCTAATACTGTATCTGAAGTCTCTTTTATATAGACCTTAGTGGTCCCCTATACTGAATCTGAAGTCTCTTTTATATAGACCTTAGTGGTCCCCTAATACTGTATCTGAAGTCTCTTTTATATAGACCTTAGTGGTCCCCTAATACTGTATCTGAAGTCTTTTATATAGACCTTAGTGGTCCCCTAATAATGTATCTGAAGTCTTTTATATAGACCTTAGTGGTCCCCTAATACTGTATCTGAAGTCTTTTATATAGACCTTAGTGGTCCCCTAATAATGTATCTGAAGTCTTTTATATAGACCTTAGTGGTCCCCTAATACTGTATCTGAAGTCTCTTTTATATACATGTAGACCTTAGTGGTCCCCTAATAATGTATCTGAAGTCTTTTATATAGACCTTAGTGGTCCCCTAATAATGTATCTGAAGTCTTTTATATAGACCTTAGTGGTCCCCTAATACTGTATCTGAAGTCTCTTTTATATACATGTAGACCTTAGTGGTCCCCTAATACTGTATCTGAAGTCTCTTTTATATACATGTAGACCTTAGTGGTCCCCGAATACTGTATCTGAAGTCTCTTTTATATAGACCTTAGTGGTCCCCGAATACTGTATCTGAAGTCTCTTTTATATACATTTAGACCTTAGTGGTCCCCTAATACTGTATCTGAAGTCTCTTTTATATAGACCTTAGTGGTCCCCTAATACTGTATCTGAAGTTTCTTTTATATAGACCTTAGTGGTCCCCTAATACTGTATCTGAAGTCTCTTTTATATAGACCTTAGTGGTCCCCTAATACTGTATCTGAAGTCTCTTTTATATAGACCTTAGTGGTCCCCTAATACTGTATATGAAGTCTCTTTTATATAGACCTTAATGGTCCCCTAATAATGTATCTGAAGTTTCTTTTATATAGACCTTAATGGTCCCCTAATAATGTATCTGAAGTCTCTTTTATATAGACCTTAGTGGTCCCCTAATACTGTATCTGAAGTCTCTTTCCCGAAATTGCCTATGGGGGACCATAGGCAGGCTGGGGGAACGCATATTAATGTTAAAAAAAACTCATGCCATGGGATCTTTTTAAAAAGATAGATTAGAAATATAGTAGTTTTAGATAGATATAGTTTTTTAATAAACTGTCTGTACACCTAAAAAGTTCTCAATGCTTCGGTTTACATTTAGGGCCCCTCGTTATACTACCATTTCTTTATTTAGGATCCTCATTAGCTCCTGCATGGCAGGTGCTATTCTTCCTGAGGTCCTTACAACTCACTTGAAAATGTGGCAGTGCAATAATAAATACACATTACAACATCCTAAACAATAAAAAATAAAAATTGTAAGACAAAAACTAAACATAGACTATGATTTCATGACACAACTCCTATAAAATAACAAAATACACACACATAAGACGAGGACAGACACATAGACAGCTCCACCAGTGCAGTCATCGGGCATTCTTTTCATCCTTTACACATTTTTAAGACCGGTATATCCACATACTATCGTCACATAAAATCTCTTTCATCCTCTCTGAACACATTTCACAATTGAACAAACATACAGTGGCACTCAAGTTTATGAACCCATGCTAACGTCGACTTAAAAGAGGAATTAAAAAGTCATCTTTTGGAAATTGATCTTAATGCCTTAATTAAAAAAAATAGGAGAAATCCAACCTTTAAGGACACCAATTTTCTTTGTGAATGAATAATGTATCGTAAATAAATAAATGTTCTTCCTTAAAATACAGGGGGCATAAGTCAGTCCACCCCTATGTTAGATTCCCATAGAGGCAGGCAGATGTTTATATTTAAAGGCCAGTTATTTCATGGATCCAGGATACTATGCATCCTGATAGAGTTCCCTTGGCCCCCCACATCATCACATACCCTTCACCATACCCCCACATCATCACATACCCTTCACCATACCCCCACATCATCACATACCCTTCACCATACCCCCCCATCATCACATACCCCCACATCATCACATACCCTTCACCATACCCCCCCCATCATCACATACCCTTCACCATACCCCCACATCATCACATACCCCCACATCATCACATACCCTTCACCATACCCCCCCACATCATCACATACCCTTCACCATAACCCCACATCATCACATACCCTTCACCATACCCCCACATCATCACATACCCTTCACCATACCCCCCACATCATCACATACCCTTCACCATACCCCCACATCATCACATACCCTTCACCGCACCCCCCATCATCACATACCCTTCACCATACCCCCACATCATCACATACCCTTCACCATACCCCCACATCATCACATACCCCCACATCATCACATACCCTTCACCATACCCCCCATCATCACATACCCCCACATCATCACATACCCTTCACCATACCCCCACATCATCACATACCCTTCACCATACCCCCCCCATCATCACATACCCCCACATCATCACATACCCTTCACCATAACCCCACATCATCACATACCCTTCACCATACCCCCACATCATCACATACCCCCACATCATCACATACCCTTCACCATACCCCCCACATCATCACATACCCTTCACCATACCCCCACATCATCACATACCCTTCACCATACCCCCCATCATCACATACCCCCACATCATCCCATACCCTTCACCATAACCCCACATCATCACATACCCTTCACCATACCCCCCACATCATCACATACCCCCACATCATCACATACCCTTCACCATACCCCCCACATCATCACATACCCTTCACCATAACCCCACATCATCACATACCCTTCACCATACCCCCACATCATCACATACCCTTCACCATACCCCCACATCATCACATACCCTTCACCATACCCCCACATCATCACATACCCTTCACCATACCCCCCATCATCACATACCCCCACATGATCACATACCCTTCACCATAACCCCACATGATCACATACCCTTCACCATACCCCCACATCATCACATACCCCCACATCATCACATACCCTTCACCATACCCCCACATCATCACATACCCTTCACCATACCCCCCCCATCATCACATACCCCCACATCATCACATACCCTTCACCATAACCCCACATCATCACATACCCTTCACCATACCCCCACATCATCACATACCCCCACATCATCACATACCCTTCACCATACCCCCCACATCATCACATACCCTTCACCATAACCCCACATCATCACATACCCTTCACCATACCCCCACATCATCACATACCCTTCACCATACCCCCACATCATCACATACCCTTCACCATACCCCCACATCATCACATACCCTTCACCATACCCCCCCACATCATCACATACCCTTCACCATACCCCCACATCATCACATACCCTTCACCATACCCCCCACATCATCACATACCCTTCACCATACCCCCCCATCATCACATACCCTTCACCATACCCCCCACATCATCACATACCCTTCACCATACCCCCACATCATCACATACCCTTCACCATACCCCACATCATCACATACCCTTCACCATACCCCCCCATCATCACATACCCTTCACCATACCCCCACATCATCACATACCCTTCACCATACCCCCACATCATCACATACCCTTCACCATACCCCCCCACATCATCACATACCCTTCACCATACCCCCACATCATCACATACCCTTCACCATACCCCCACATCATCACATACCCTTCACCATACCCCCACATCATCACATACCCTTCACCATACCCCCCATCATCACATACCCTTCACCATACCCCCCCACATCATCACATACCCTTCACCATACCCCCACATCATCACATACCCTTCACCATACCCCCCACATCATCACATACCCTTCACCATACCCCCACATCATCACATACCCTTCACCATACCCCCACATCATCACATACCCTTCACCATACCCCCCCACATCATCACATACCCTTCACCATACCCCCCACATCATCACATACCCTTCACCATACCCCCCACATCATCACATACCCTTCACCATACCCCCACATCATCACATACCCTTCACCATACCCCCACATCATCACATACCCTTCACCATACCCCCCATCATCACATACCCTTCACCATACCCCCCCCACATCATCACATACCCTTCACCATACCCCCACATCATCACATATCCTTCACCATACCCCCACATCATCACATACCCTTCACCATACCCCCACATCATCACATACCCTTCACCATACCCCCACATCATCACATACCCTTCACCATACCCCCACATCATCACATACCCTTCACCATACCCCCCCATCATCACATACCCTTCACCATACCCCCACATCATCACATACCCTTCACCATACCCCCCACATCATCACATACCCTTCACCATACCCCCACATACCTACCTAGCTACTGAGCATGTAGTCCATACCTAGCTACTGAGCATGTAGTCCATACCTAGCTACTGAACATGTAGTCTTACCTAGCTACTGAGCATGTAGACATACATACATACACACACACACACACATATACATACATATACACACACCCTCCCCCTCGTGAAGTTGCGTGCCGTCACCGTCAACACTGAACTAGCTCAGAGAGGCTATCGTTACGTTAGCTCTAGCTCAGAGATGCTATCGTTACGTTAGCTGCTGCTGGTCTTACCGTGGGATTAACTGTACTAATAAAACCGTTGAAACCCCGCGGCCACGCTGCTGTGAAAGCTCCCCGAACTGTCATTTATCAGTCTGGTTGTTACCCCTCTCAGTGGCAGCTCCTCCACCCATATCTTTATAACGGAGCTAACTGCTAACCGGAGCTAACCGCTAATCAGAGCTAGCTCGTTGCCAACCGAGCCTTCAGTTCTGCGTGCCTGTATCCATTAACTGCATGTATGGACTCGAGCCCGAACAAAACCCTTCATTTTATTAAACTGGCTGTAAAAGATTTAAACTTCAACTCAGAATTGTTTGAATGACAGAGATCAGCTGAAGGTACGGTGTAGCGTTAGCGTGCTAAGTTGATGCTTTCTCTGCGTAGTGCAGACTGATTTGCTCTCGCGAGTCATCAAATCGAGACCAAATCGCAGCCTTTGCGATTAGGAAATCGCGTTTTAACATATCGCGATATTATCGCTAATGCAATTAATCGTTCAGCCCTAAATCATACCTTATCTTTTTTTTTTTAAAAAGCAGAAATGTATTAAAATGTTGAATAAAAAAAAAAAAACACAATTCAATGAAGGTAGATCGTTTGAAGAGCGTTGCATGGAACCATTAGCATTATTATTGGGCAATTTGGTTGAAAGATAACCTATATTTCTGAAATAGAAACCTTGAAAATGGGGCAAATTTGACCCAAGGGTTAATAATGCTTAAAAAGTGGATGTAGTAGGGATAATGGCGAAGTTTGGACATTTGGTCCGACAAAAAATACCATTGTGAAGGTGTCCCTTTGGGCCGAGACAGGGGACATTTATATACTTTAACTACATTTGAATGATACTTACAGACTTCTACTGAAGGAGCATTTCAAACGCAGGACTTTTAACTGCAACAGAGTATTTCCACGGAGGGATATTAGTACTTGTGCTGCAGTAAAGGGTCTGAATACTTCTTCCACACAGTTTATTTTCCTTTTACATTTGTCCTTCTGTGTTGAATAAAATGATCACTGAGTCAAAATGTCAGTCAGGAAAGCTCTAAAGTTACAATCGCACATGCAGAAAATATCACTTCAGTTTTCCAGACTTCCTCGTTCCTCGTTCCTACTGCTGTGTGTCTCTGTGTGTGTGTGTGTCTCTCTCTGTGTGCATTAATGCGTGTCTCTGTGTGGGTGTGTCTCTGTGCGTGTGTGTGTGTGTGTGTGTGTGTGTGTGTGTGTGTGTGTGTGTGTGTCTCTGTGTGTGTGTCTCTGTGTGTGTCTCTCTCTGTGCGCATGTGTGCGTGTATCTGTGTGTGTGTGTGTCTCTCTCTGTGTGTGTCTCTCTCTGTATGCATTAATGCGTGTCTCTGTGTGGGTGTGTCTCTGTGCGTGTGTGTGTGTGTGTGTGTGTGTGTGTGTGTGTCTCTGTGTGTGTCTCTCTGTGTCTCTCTCTCTGTGCGCAGGTGTGCGTGTATCTGTGTGTGTGTGTGTGTCTCTGTGTGTGTGTGTCTCTCTCTGTGCGCATGTGTGCGTGTATCTGTGTGTGTGTGTGTGTCTCTCTCTGTGTGTGTCTCTCTGTATGCATGTATGTGTGTCTCTGTGTGTGTGTGTGTGTGTGTGTGTGTGTGTGTGTGTGTGTGTGTGTGTGTGTGTGTGTGTGTGTGTGTGTGTGTGTGTGTCTGTGCGCATGTGTGCGTGTATCTGTGTGTGTGTGTGTCTCTCTCTGTGTGTGTCTCTCTCTGTATGCATGTATGCGTGTCTCTGTGTGGGTGTGTCTCTGTGCGTGTGTGTGTGTGTGTGTGTGTGTGTGTGTGTGTGTGTGTGTGTGTGTGTGTGTGTGTGTGTGTGTGTGTGTGTGTGTGTGTGTGTGTGTGTGTGTGTGTGTGTGTGTGTGTGTGTGTGTGTGTGAGAGAGATAATAGGCTCACTGGGAGTTTCTTTCTTAAAGAGCCGTTTCCCCATTTTTCAACAGTCGTCCGAACAGAACGAGGAAGAGAGGCTGTGTGTGTGCAGTGTGTCTGCGTTTGTGTGTATTTGTGTGTGTGTGTGTGTGTGTGTGTTCGTGTGTACATGCACACACATGTTTATGTGTTTATGAAATCTGAGAAGATGAGGATTTTAGTTTTACTGCCGGAACATGAGAAGAGGAGGATTAAATCCGAGGTAAAGAGTGTTTTTATTTTGTCTAGTTTGTTCCAGGTCAGTTTGAGTGTTTGACCTCTGACCTCTGTTACCGATCGCTGGGGCCTGTTTTTTATTGTTGAACTACGGAGAGAGAAGAGATACAATATCAGTGGTGGAAGAAGTATTCAAACCCTTTTAGTAGAAGTTAAGTAATGTACAGTTAAAGTTAGGTAAAAGTATGAGGAAAGAGTGCTTAAAGTATCAAAAGTGAAAGTTCTCATTGAGCAGATTATTGTCACCGTAGACATGTGTCAAACTCAAGGCCCGTGGTCCAAATCTGGCCCGTATATCAATTTGGGTTCACAATAGATTTTGGCCCTTCTAGTTGTGCGCCAAACCAAAATCACAGGAAAGAGTTTTTTAAACTGCAATACGTGACATTCAAAGCAGAATATGGCAGATTTGCCGACTCTGAGAATCAGAAATTCCCCCCGAAGAAGCAGAGAGAGAGTTTTCATATTCAGGCTGTGAACAAGTTGTTGTTAAAAAAAAAAATGCATCATCGTTTTGCTTGATTTGCTAAACTCTACGATGGCTAAGGAACTCTTTTGATGACTTTTGTAGGACATCATGTCAACACAAATGTGACAAAAAGTGTAAAATTTACAAAAAGGTGACAAATGTCTGAGAAAGCCACAAAAAAGTCGGAACAAAAACACAAAAAAATTGAGGAAAAAAGTTCCCAAAATGTAAAAAAAAAAAGTGACATGCAGTAACAAAAGCACGTCAATAAACTCTCCATGTCTGACCCCCGGTGGGATTCTCTTTTTCCAGCGTGGCCCTCTGGGAAAATGAGTTTGACCCCCCTGCCGTAGACACGTTGTCTTATTTTAGGGTCGACATAGGGAAGACAGATCGTTAACAGTGGATGCCACATAAAAGTTTTTTATATCCTCTGAAAACTGGGAACCTGAAGATTAATCTGAGATGCAGTTCAGCACTGCAGCGATTAGTCACAGGCAAATAAAAACAGCTTTTTTTATATAATGGATTAACAGCACTTTTTCACATGGCCGGGTTGGCTCAGTGGGTAGAGCAGGCAGGCGCACATGTACTGAGAGAAACGTGGCAGAAAATGCTGTTTTCAGCTTCTCAAATATGGAGATTTTCTGCAATTATTTCTGTTTTATATCATATTAAACTAAATCTCTTTGGGTTTTGGACAAAAAAAAGACACTTTAAGACATCAGACATTAACATTGTGTTTTTTTTGGGCACCTATTCAACGTTTGTTGAAAGTTGAGAGTGTGAAAGGGCCGAGAACGTTATAATGGAAGTTGATGATGATTCTTATGAAGTTGTTGCAGCAAATTTGGGTTGATTTCATTAGAGCTGCAAAGATAAATCAGGTGTGTGTGTGTGTGTGTGTGTGTGTGTGTGTGTGTGTGTGTGTGTGTGTGTGTGTGTGTGTGTGTGTGTGTGTGTGTGTGTGTGTGTGTGTGTGTGTGTGTGTGTGATCCTCCTGCAGCCAATCACACCGCAAGATGCTCAGGTTATACTCTGACTGTTCCCCTGATTCTCTGCTCTGATTGGTCCGTTAAAGCTACCGGTTTCGGGGAACATGCTGGACGTGTACGGCGGCGGCGGGGGGATGGCCACGCCCACCGTCACCGTTAGCAACAGCTGCCCGGCCGACCTGCACGTCGTGAAAAGGGAGATCAATGGTGGGTGACACACACACACACACACACACACACACACGAGAACATTACTTTGTCAACATGTAACTGACAGGACGCTCTGCAGACCTGACTGCTGATTGGCTCACACAGTGTGATGTCAGAGCTCTAAGAGGAAAGCCTCCTCACCCCCCGTTTCCCTCTTTTCTGCTGAAAATCTGTTCTTCTTCTTCTTCAGTTTGATGAGTCAACATCACGACTTCCTCTTAGTCCTGTTGCACGCGCACACACACACACACACACACACACACACACACACACACACACACACACGTTTTTATTTTGCTACATCATCAGTTCCCACTTCCTGTTCAGTCAACATGAACGTTGTGCTGTTTCAGCTGAAAACAGTTTTAAGTTTCTATAACTGAATGTCTTGTTTAAAAGCTTCCACTGTCTCTGAAAATGAAACGTAACGTCACATTTTAAGTCTTTTTAAGTTGAACAGAAAACAAGCGATATGATATTATGATTTAAATTAAACTATCGAGCATGAAGGGGAAACTCCGGCTCACTTACTCGCTTTCCCACATGGTCTTCATCAGAGGACGGAGTCTGCTCAGCTGGTTGTAGTGAAGACGGACGGTGTGGGACTCTTACGCTTTGGCTACAACGGACGTGTAACGTATGCGGAGCGCTTTTTGGAGCCGACACAGAGCTGTGAAGACATCAATAAAGACATAAACTCTCAAAACCAAACTGCCAACACGCTCACCGACACTGACAGTCAATAAGCCAATAAGGTTCCTGTATATCGGTAGTTAAATTTAAAGTTGTAAGCGTTTAAAATGTTCACTGCAGTCCAAATTCAAAATACTGAAAGATCTAACTTCATTAGAGCTGCACCGATTACAACTGTCTAGGCCGATTCTGATTTTCTTTGAGTTAGGCCGGCCGATACCAATTTTAGCCGATTCTGATTTCATATTTTCTAACCACTTTACAGCACACACAAATATTTATATGCTATCTTTTCTTTAATAGAACATGTGTTGAACAGATAATGTAATATAATAGAACTATATAAATGACTCCTGGTGTGGGACATTCACACACATCTAAAGAGCAACGTTAGAACCATTTCCTTCTTTTCACATCTAATATCACACTAAAGAAATGTGATTCTGGTTTTTGGTGTGGTCCCCCCACGCCCTACTGTCTCCTTGCAGGTGTTGCATATTGCAAACTTGTTCTCTTCTGACCACACGCTGAAGAATGTCCCAACTGACAAATCGCCATACAGTACAGGCCAAAAGTTTGGACACACCTTCTCATTTAATGCGTTTCCTTTTTATTTTCATGACTATTTACATTGTAGATTCTCACTGAAGGCATCAAAACTATGAATGAACACATATGGAATTATGTACTTAACAAAAAAGTGTGAAATAACTGAAAACATGTCTTATATTTTAGATTCTTCAAAGTAGCCACCCTTTGCTTTTTTATTAATAAGGGAAAAAATTCCACTAATTAACCCTGACAAAGCACACCTGTGAAGGTAAAACCATTTCAGGTGACTACCTCATGAAGCTCATTGAGAGAACACCAAGGGTTTGCAGAGTTATCAAAAAAAGCAAAGGGTGGCTACTTTGAAGAATCTAAAATATAAGACATGTTTTCAGTTATTTCACACTTTTTTGTTAAGTACATAATTCCATATGTGTTCATTCATAGTTTTGATGCCTTCAGTGAGAATCTACAATGTAAATAGTCATGAAAATAAAGAAACACATTGAATGAGAACGTGTGTCCAAACTTTTGGCCTGTACTGTATGTCAGACTGACCTGCCGCTCGCCGGTCATGGCCGAGCACCTGAAAACCGGCCAATTCCGGTCACCGGCCACTCTATCGGTGCATCTCTAATCTCCATTGATCCCGTTCGTTTGTTTGCTGCTTTCATGGTTGTACTAACGTTACAGCATTTTGTCACGGAACGAAAATTTCAAAAGGAGAAAATACTGGCATTAGCATTGTTGACAGAAAAGATAGTATTTCAACTTAGCATGTTTCCTTAATATCTGATGACCTGATGATGCATTGGGGTCATTTTGGGATTAAATACAGTGAATATTTTACATATTGCACCTTTTAAAAAAAAAAAATATTGACACTTTATGATCCATTTCTGGGTAAAATGGACACACACCTCGCGTAAAAAATATATAAAAATAAGACTGTCCTATATTTACGCTTGTAGAGCAGACGCAGCGCTATGCTGCTCTTGTGTCCGGTGTCGCCAGTTTCATAGATTATAGTAGAAGCGTATTTTTGGAACATCCGCTCTGCATACGTGCTGGTCTTACAGGGAGGTGTGTTCAGGTGCATTCTGGGCGGGCTGGTCTTACAGGGAGGTGTGTTCAGGTGCATTCTGGGCGGGCTGGTCTTATAGGGAGGTGTGTTCAGGTGCATTCTGGGTGTATTACTATCTTGAGGCAGCAGGAAGTGATCACACCATTGACCAACAAAAACCTGGTCTAAAGTCAATAACGCAGCATTTCATTGTTATTTTAACAGAGCATTAGTAAAATGCTCCTAGGCTCCGGCACAGGCCACAACACACTATGCTTGTTACACACACAGGGACGCACAGCAGCACACACACACACACACACACACACACACACACACACACACACAGGGACGCACAGCAGCACACACACACACACACACACAGGGACGCACAGCAGCACACACACACGCAGAAGATTACAAATAAAAATATTACGGAGTAAATCCTCCATCATAACAGCAATGCTCCAAGGTCCAAACGCACCTGGCTTTTAATAGGAATGGGAGATGATCTCTGATTGGTTGATTACATGTTACGCCCCAAAACACACCTCTGATTAATGAAGACACGAAGGACAACGAATTTAGGACCAGGCGCCCGGCACACAGACCCTTTTTTCTGCCTTCAAACTAGCAAAAGTGGATCTGGACACGCCCTAAACACACCTGCACCAGGCGCTACACACCATGGGCCTACATCGTTAAAATAGGTGTCCCAATAATTCAGGAAAAAAAGCAAATAAGAGTCCCTTGAGTCTGGATTGTTTTGTCTCAAATTAAATTCTGTTATTGTCATTTTAAAAACTGACTTTCAGACTTTAATGTTTGTCTGTTTCTACACGAGTGAAAGGTCCGGTAAAGGTTTGTTTAATGTTTTTTAAATGTTTGTGTTGTAGAGGTGGAGACCAAAGCGATGATGAAAGAGAGACAAAAGAAAGACAACCACAACCTCAGTGAGTATACTGCAGCATTACTTCGCTCCGGGGCACCTGGGTACCTCACCTGGTAGAGCGTGCACCCCATGTACAGAGGCTCGGTCCTTGTCCGCAGCAGGCCGCTGGTTCAATTCCGACCTGCGGCCCTTTGCTGTGTCATTTCCCCTCTCTCTATCTCTATCTCTCTCTCTCTCTCTCTCCCCCCTTTCAAGTCTAAGCTGCTCTGTCAAATCCAGCAGGAACGTTTCAGTCATTCGGAATACATTGTTCATCTTTGTTTTTGGGACTCTGTGGCGTAAATGCAGCGCAAGCTACATTCGTGCTTAAAGCTCTATTCTCTCCGAAATCTTACAAACAAACAATATTGGTGATAGGGCTGCAACTAACGATCATTTTTAGTGTTGATTGTTTTCTGGATGAATGGATGAGTTGTTTGGTTTCTAAAGTGTCAGAAAATGGTATAAAATGTGGACCAGCGTTTCCCAAAAAAGCCCAAAATGACCTCAAATGTCTTGTTTTTGTCCCCAACTCAAAGATATCCAGTTTCCTGTCACAGAGGAGAGAAGACACTAGAACAAATATTCACATTTAACAAGCTGACATCACAGAAATTGATGACCCAAACTGATTAATCGATTCTCAAAATAGTTGGTGAATAATTGTAACAGATGACAACTAATGCATTCATCTTTGGTGCCATAGATTTTAATTAAGTATGGAAGGAAGGAAGGAAAGAAGAAAGGACATACTGTATGTGGGGAAGAAGGTAGGTAGGAAAATAAGAGCAGGGAAGGGAAGGGAAGGAGGGTGAAAGAAAGGAGAAAGGGAAGGAAGGAATAACGGAAGGAAAGTTAAGTAAGAATAGACAAGGAAGGATGGGGAAGAGGGAAGGAAGGCAGTGCATAGGGAAGAAATGCAGAAAAGGAAGGAAGGATGAAAGGAAGGAGGGTAAGGGTGAACTTAGTCTATATCCACGACGTTCCACTTCCGGGATTGCTCCGGTGCCGCCAGATTTTCCGCTGGATGTCCCTTATTTCTCTTTGTTGGGGTTCTAACCTCCGGCTGATTTGTGAGGACTATGGTTAACTGCTCCTCAGATCTCTGCAGGGTAAATCCAGACAGCTAGCTAGACTATCTGTCCAATCTGAGTTTTCTGTCGCACGACTAATACTACTTTTGAACGTACACATGTTCCACCAAAACAAGTTCCTTCCAGAGGCTATTTAGCAGAGGCACCGTGGCTCCGTCCGGAGCTTAGCCCCGCCCCCAAGATGATTGTGATTGGTTTAAAGAAATGCCAATAAAACCAGAGCAGTAGAGTTGCTAGATGCTGCTATGTTGATGGTTATAAAAGCCCGTGCTCTCGCGCAGCTCTGTACGCGGCTGACGGTGCAGATCCACTTTGGCAACACGACTGAAGCGTGGTGTTGCGACGTAATACATCCATGGTTGATGCTCCACGCCCTTGACCGGCAGCTGATTGGACGAACGCGCCACGTGGGTCTGGCTACTCCCAAATTTCAAAACGACCATCATGGCGGCTCGTTGAGAATCCGATCTCATATTGTACTAAAATAGTTCACCGAAACGTGTTTGTGAAAACATTTTAAGAGAAAATAGGCCGTGCAGTTGCTGAATCTGTCTTCATTTCAGATCAACAAAGGTCAGTTTGAAAGATTTTCGTTCTACTTCTATTGGATAATTGCGTCGTGTTTAACGGATTAATTAAGGATTATAAAGATGGGCATTGGCCAGCTTTTTTGACACGCAGCATTTTTTCAAATGCAGCGCCGGCCACCTTCCCAGGATGCTTTGCGGGCGCATCAAAGTCGCTTGACGTCCCCCATAGGAATAAAGTGGAGCGCGGCGCGACAGAAGCGCTCCACGGTCAAATGGATTTGTACCGTGATAGTCACCTTTCATTGACTAACCGTAACAACAACGGCCGCTTGCGGAGCTTTGTGCCCGACTGACAGCCACCTTTTCTGGACTTAAACATCACGGCAACAGCCACTAGAAAGACTGCAACCTTGCGGAGCTTTGTGCCCAACTGACAGCCACCTTTTCTGGACTTAAACATCACAGCAACAGCCACTAGAAAGACGGCAACCATGCGGAGATTTGTGCCCGACTGACAGCCACCTTTTCTGGACTTAAACATCACGGCAACAGCCACTAGAAAGACGGCAACCTTGCGGAGCTTTGTGCCCAACTGACAGCCACCTTTTCTGGACTTAAACATCACGGCAACAGCCACTAGAAAGACGGCAACCTTGCGGAGCTTTGTGCCCAACTGACAGCCACCTTTTCTGGACTTAAACATCACAGCAACAGCCACTAGAAAGACGGCAACCATGCGGAGCTTTGTGCCCGACTGACAGCCCCCTTTTCTGGACTTAAACATCACGGCAACAGCCACTAGAAAGACGGCAACCTTGCGGAGCTTTGTGCCCAACTGACAGCCACCTTTTCTGGACTTAAACATCACGGCAACAGCCACTAGAAAGACGGCAACCTTGCGGAGCTTTGTGCCCAACTGACAGCCACCTTTTCTGGACTTAAACATCACGGCAACAGCCACTAGAAAGATGGCAACCTTGCGGAGCTTTGTGGCCGACTGACAGCCACCTTTTCTGGACTTAAACATCACGGCAACAGCCACTAGAAAGATGGCAACCTTGCGGAGCTTTGTGCCCGACTGACAGCCACCTTTTCTGGACTTAAACATCACGGCAACAGCCACTAGAAAGACGGCAACCTTGCGGAGCTTTGTGCCCAACTGACAGCCACCTTTTCTGGACTTAAACGTCACAGCAACAGCCACTAGAAAGACGGCAACCATGCGGAGCTTTGTGCCCGACTGACAGCAACCTTTTCTGGACTTAAACATCACGGCAACAGCCACTAGAAAGACGGCAACCTTGCAGAGCTTTGTGCCCGACTGACAGCCACCTTTTCTGGACTTAAACATCACGGCAACAGCCACTAGAAAGATGGCAACCTTGCGGAGCTTTGTGGCCGACTGACAGCCACCTTTTCTGGACTTAAACATCACGGCAACAGCCACTAGAAAGATGGCAACCTTGCGGAGCTTTGTGCCCGACTGACAGCCACCTTTTCTGGACTTAAATGTCACTGCAACAGCCACTAGAAAGACGGCAACCTTGCGGAGATTTGTGCCCGACTGACAGCCACCTTTTCTGGACTTAAACATCACGGCAACAGCCACTAGAAAGACGGCAACCATGCGGAGCTTTGTGCCCGACTGACAGCCACCTTTTCTGGACTTAAACATCACGGCAACAGCCACTAGAAATACGGCAACCTTGCGGAGCTTTGTGCCCAACTGACAGCCACCTTTTCTGGACTTAAACGTCACAGCAACAGCCACTAGAAAGACGGCAACCATGCGGAGCTTTGTGCCCGACTGACAGCCACCTTTTCTGGACTTAAACATCACGGCAACAGCCACTTGAAAGACGGCAACCTTGCAGAGCTTTGTGCCCGACTGACAACCACCTTTTCTGGACTTAAACATCACAGCAACAGCCACTAGAAAGACGGCAACCATGCAGAGCTTTGTGCCCGACTGACAGCCACCTTTTCTGGACTTAAACATCACGGCAACAGCCACTAGAAAGATGGCAACCTTGCGGAGCTTTGTGGCCGACTGACAGCCACCTTTTCTGGACTTAAACATCACGGCAACAGCCACTAGAAAGATGGCAACCTTGCGGAGCTTTGTGCCCGACTGACAGCCACCTTTTCTGGACTTAAATGTCACTGCAACAGCCACTAGAAAGACGGCAACCTTGCGGAGATTTGTGCCCGACTGACAGCCACCTTTTCTGGACTTAAACATCACGGCAACAGCCACTAGAAAGACGGCAACCATGCGGAGCTTTGTGCCCGACTGACAGCCACCTTTTCTGGACTTAAACATCACGGCAACAGCCACTAGAAATACGGCAACCTTGCGGAGCTTTGTGCCCAACTGACAGCCACCTTTTCTGGACTTAAACGTCACAGCAACAGCCACTAGAAAGACGGCAACCATGCGGAGCTTTGTGCCCGACTGACAGCCACCTTTTCTGGACTTAAACATCACGGCAACAGCCACTTGAAAGACGGCAACCTTGCAGAGCTTTGTGCCCGACTGACAACCACCTTTTCTGGACTTAAACATCACAGCAACAGCCACTAGAAAGACGGCAACCATGCAGAGCTTTGTGCCCGACTGACAGCCACCTTTTCTGGACTTAAACATCACGGCAACAGCCACTAGAAAGACGGCAACCATGCGGAGCTTTGTGCCCGACTGACAGCCACCTTTTCTGGACTTAAACGTCACTGCAACAGCCACTAGAAAGACGGCAACCTTGCGGAGATTTGTGCCCGACTGACAGCCACCTTTTCTGGACTTAAACATCACGGCAACAGCCACTAGAAAGATGGCAACCTTGCGGAGCTTTGTGCCCGACTGACAGCCACCTTTTCTGGACTTAAACGTCACTGCAACAGCCACTAGAAAGACGGCAACCTTGCGGAGATTTGTGCCCGACTGACAGCCACCTTTTCTGGACTTAAACATCACGGCAACAGCCACTAGAAAGACGGCAACCTTGCGGAGCTTTGTGCCCAACTGACAGCCACCTTTTCTGGACTTAAACATCACAGCAACAGCCACTAGAAAGACGGCAACCATGCAGAGCTTTGTGCCCGACTGACAGCCACCTTTTCTGGACTTAAACATCACGGCAACAGCCACTAGAAAGATGGCAACCTTGCGGAGCTTTGTGCCCGACTGACAGCCACCTTTTCTGGACTTTTCATCACGGACTAGAAAGATGGCAACGTCACTGCAACAGCCACTAGAAAGACTGCAACAGCCACTAGAAAGAGATTTTTGTGCCCGACTGACAGCCACCTTTTCTGGACTTAAACATCACGGCAACAGCCACTAGAAAGACGGCAACCATGCGGAGCTTTGTGCCCGACTGACAGCCACCTTTTCTGGACTTAAACATCACGGCAACATCCATCCATCCATCCATCTTCGTCCGCTTATCCGTGTCGGGTCGCGGGGGAGCAGCTCCACAGGGGACCCCAAACTTCCCTTTCCCGAGCAACATTAACCAGCTCCGACTGGGGATCCTGAGTTCCCCAGGCCAGGTTGGAGATATAATCCCTCCACCTAGTCCTGGGTCTTCCCGAGGCCTCCTCCCAGCTGGACGTGCCTGAACACCTCCCTAGGGAGGCGCCCAGGGGCATCCTTACCAGATGCCCGAACCACCTCAACTGGCTCCTTTCGGCGCAAAGGAGCAGCGGCGGCTCTCCGAGCTCCTCACGGATGACTGAGCTTCTCACCCTATCTCTAAGGGAGACGCCAGCCACCCTCCTGAGGAAACCCATTTCGCCGCTTGTACCCTGGATCTCGTTCTTTCGGTCATGACCCAGCCTTCATGACCATAGGTGAGGGTAGGAACGAAAACTGACCCGGTAGATCGAGAGCTTTGCCTTCTGGCTCAGCTCTCTTTTCGTCCAACGGTGCGATAGATTGAATGCAATACCGCACCCGCTGCGCCCGATTCTCCGACCAATCTCCCGCTCCATTGTCCCCTCACTCGCGAACAAAACCCCAAGGTACTTGAACTCCTTCACTTGGGGTAAGGACTCATTCCCTACCTGGAGAAGGCATTCCATCGGTTTCCTGCTGAGAACCATGGCCTCCGATTTAGAGGTGCTGATCCTCATCCCAACCGCTTGACACTGGTTGCGAACCGATCCAGTGAGTGCTGAAGGTCGCAGGCCGATGATGCCATCAGGACCACATCATCTGCAAAGAGCAGCGATGAGATCCCCAGCCCACCAAACTGCAACCCCTCCCCACCCCGACTACGCCTCGATATCCTGTCCATAAATATTACAAACAGGATTGGTGACAAAGCGCAGCCCTGGCGGAGGCCAACCCTCACCTGAAACGAGTCCGACTTACTACGAGAACCCGGACACAGCTCTCACTTTGGTCATACAGAGATTGGATGGCCCTGAGTAGAGACCCCTCACCCCATACTCCCGCAGCACCTCCCACAGTATCTCCCGGGGACCCGGTCATACGCCTTCTCCAAATCCACAAAACACATGTAGACCGGTTGGGCATACTCCCAGGCTCCCTCCAGGATCCTTGCGAGAGTGAAGAGCTGGTCCGTTGTTCCACGACCAGGACGGAATCCGCATTGTTCCTCCTCAACCCGAGGTTCGACTATCGGCCGAACCCTCCTTTCCAGCACCTTGGAGTAGACTTTACCAGGGAGGCTGAGAAGTGTGATACCCCTATAATTGGCACACACCCTCTGGTCCCCCTTTTTAAAAAGAGGAACCACCACCCCAGTCTGCCACTCCTTTGGCACCGTCCCAGACTTCCACGCAATGTTGAAGAGGCGTGTCAACCAGGACAACCCCTCCACACCCAGAGCCTTGAGCATTTCTGGACGGATCTCATCAATCCCGGGGCTTTGCCACTGTGTAGTTGTTTGACTACATCAGTGACTTCCGCCTGGGAAATCGGCGACAATCCCCGTTATCCTCCAGCTCTGCCTCTAACATAGAGGGCGTATTAGTCGGATTCAGGAGTTCCTCAAAGTGCTCCCTCCACCGCCCCTATTACCTCCTCAGTGGAGGTCAACAGTGTCCCATCCTTACTGTACACAGCTTGGATGGTTCCCCGCCCCCTCCTGAGGTGGCGAACAGTTTTCCAGAAACACTTTGGTGCCGACCGAAAGTCCTTCTCCATGTCTTCTCCAAACTTCTCCCACACCCGCTGCTTTGCCTCTTTCACGGCAGAGGCTGCAGCCCTTCCGGGCCCTTCGGTACCCTGCAACTGCCTCCGGAGTCCTCCGAGATAACATATCCCGGAAGGACTCCTTCTTCAGTCGGACGGCTTCCCTGACCACTGGTGTCCACCACGGTGTTCGTGGGTTACCGCCCCTTGAGGCACCTAAGATCCTAAGACCACAGCTCCTCGCCGCAGCTTCAGCAATGGAAACTTTGAACATTGTCCACTCGGGTTCAATGCCCCCAGCCTCCACAGGGATGCACGAAAAGCTCCGCCGGAGGTGTGAGTTGAAAGTCTGTCGGACAGGGCCTCCTCCAGACGTTCCCAATTTACCCGCACTACACGTTTGGGCTTACCAGGTCTGTCCAGAGTCTTCCCCACCCCCTGACCCAACTCACCACCAGATGGTGATCGGTTGACAGCTCTGCCCCTCTCTTCACCCGAGTGTCCAAAACATACGGCCTCAGATCAGATGAAACAATTATGAAATCGATCATTGACCTTGGCCTAGGGTGCTCTGGTACCAGGTACACTTATGAGCATCCCTATGTTCGAACATGGTGTTCAAGTTATAGACAATCCATGACTAGCACAGAAGTCCAACAACAAACAACCACTCTGGTTTAGATCAGGGAGGCCGTTCCTCCCAATCACGCCTCCAGGTGTCTCCATCATTGCCCACGTGTGCGTTGAAGTCCCCCAGCATAACAATGGAGTCCCCCACTGGAGCCCCATGCAGGACTCCAGTCAAGGTCTCCAAGAAGGCCGAATACTCCGAACTCCTGTTTGGTGCATATGCACAAACAACAGTCAGAGTTTTCCCCCACAACCCGCAGGCGTGGGAGGCGACCCTCTCGTCCACCGGGTAAACTCCAACACAGCGGGCGCCAGCCGGGGCTTGTGAGTATCCCCACACCCGCCCGGCGCCTCACACCCTGGGCAACTCCGGAGAAGAAAAGAGTCCAACCCCTATCCAGGAGTATGGTTCCAGAACCGAGACTGTGCGTAGAGGTAAGCCCCACCAGATCTAACCGGTAGCGCTCCACCTCCCGCACCAGTTCCGGCTCCTTCCCCCACAGAGAGGTGACGTTCCACGTCCCCAGAGCCAGCGTCTGCCGCCCGGGTCTGGTCCGTCGAGGCCCCTGACCTTCACTGCCACCCATGTGGCATCGCACCCGACCCCAACGGTTCCTCCCACAGGTGGTGGGCCCATGGGCTGGAGAGATGGGAGCGGCAACAGCCACTAGAAATACGGCAACCTTGCGGAGCTTTGTGCCCAACTGACAGCCACCTTTTCTGGACTTAAACGTCACTGCAACAGCCACTAGAAAGACGGCAACCTTGCGGAGCTTTGTGCCCGACTGACAGCCACCTTTTCTGGACTTAAACGTCACTGCAACAGCCACTAGAAAGACGGCAACCTTGCGGAGATTTGTGCCCGACTGACAGCCACCTTTTCTGGACTTAAACATCACGGCAACAGCCACTAGAAAGACTGCAACCATGCGGAGCTTTGTGCCCGACTGACAGCCACCTTTTCTGGACTTAAACATCACGGCAACAGCCACTAGAAAGACGGCAACCATGCGGAGCTTTGTGCCCGACTGACAGCCACCTTTTCTGGACTTAAACGTCACTGCAACAGCCACTAGAAAGACGGCAACCTTGCGGAGATTTGTGCCCGACTGACAGCCACCTTTTCTGGACTTAAACATCACGGCAACAGCCACTAGAAAGACGGCAACCTTGCGGAGCTTTGTGCCCGACTGACAGCCACCTTTTCTGGACTTAAACGTCACTGCAACAGCCGCAACAAAAACCGCAACCTCACGGTCGTCTGTACCCAGGGCACAGTCCCCGTCTGTAGAAACAGAAGCAGGCGAACGATTTTCGATTTCGAGATTGTCGGTACTACTACTTCCGTAAGAAAGTGGGTATCATCTTACTGTTGAATATATCATAACCTTCAAGCTGGCGATGGTAACGTTACGGTACATGCATTGCAAAGCGGCCTGGAGAGAACACTGTGTCCCAATCTAACAATTTGTGTGTGACAAGGGACTGGCTAGTCAGCATGGATGGCATGATGTGCCCAAATTCTATCACTCGAAGGGCCAAAATGTATCTATATGGAAGGCCACTGGGATGTTGATGAATACTGTCATTCTTGTAATTCTTCATAGATAAAACTTGCATATTGAGTTGAATAGGGAAGTTTACCGGCACTGTGCTTTACATTGCCGTAAAACTCAGAGGAAGTACTTTTATAGCTGCACAAAATGTACGTTTTATAATCACCGCGGTTAGGGTTTTACAGCCCCTTCAAAGTAAAAGGAGAAAAAGCATGAGCATGTCAAAACAACAGAGAGCATGGGCCCCAAATTTGAGTGTCCTTGGAGAAGATAGATAAGAGAGTGGCACCAGAGGAAGGAGGGTTGGTTCACGCTGATCCATCTGCAGGAAGGAAAACAGTGTCACAATTTATGATACCAATCTGTATTCACAGAAATGAATATAACAGATTCACAACACTGCTGTAACAGTGATATTAATCTATCTATCTATCTATCTATCTGTCTATCTATCTATCTATCTATCTATCTATCTATCTATCTATCTGTCTGTCCATCTATCTATTTGTCTATCGATCTGTCTGTCTGTCTGACAGTTTATAATCTTTGATTTCAATATGTTTCTGCAACATTTACAGTGTTGAATGAACAGCAGCTGATGATATTGTGTGTGTGATATATATATATATATATATATATATATATATATATATATATATATATATATATATATATATAAAAAATCTAACGATGTTGATGTTGTTTGTTTCAGTCGAGAGGAGGCGGAGGTTCAACATCAACGATCGGATCAAAGAACTCGGAGCTCTCATCCCCAAATCCACTGATCCGTCAGTACCCTCTCCGTCCTCTCTCTCTAATACTAACACAAATACTTCACTCAGTCAAAGTATCTTTATTAGTCTCCCCAAGAACAAAGTAGTTTGGACAATGAGAGAAATTGCTGCAATAGTAACAACAGAGACACACAACAAGCACAGGGTTAAAACAGTTAGAAGACAAATGTGCATTGAACCTTTGGGCTACTCAAACAGCTGTGCAAATCAACATTTTCTACTTCTTGGGACTACTTGTGCAAATGAGTCAATTTTTTATAGTTGATGGGAAGACACCACGAGGGTTAACATTTGTTTAGCTTTTCTTGATGTTTTTGTCACGTTTTTCCAGGTTTTTTTGGCCCTTTTTTGCGCTATTTTTGGACATTTTTGTCACTTTTTTCAACGTTCTTTTATAAAATTTAATAAAAACACCCAAATTCAATGAAAGTAGTGAACTGATAATTTATTTTACTTGGGAAGAGCGCTGTAGGGAACCATCCGCGTTATTATTTATTTATTTTTTTTGACAATTTGATTTGATTGACAATTTGATTGAAAAAAAACTAAAAATATTAAACACCCAAATTCAATGAAAGAAACCAACATTTCTGGTATAGAAAGTTTTAGAAAATGGGTCAAATGTGACCCGAGGACAACAGGAGGGATAATGATGATTGAAAATCAGATCAGATGAATTAGAAGTGATTGGAAATAATTAGAAAGTATAAAAGTTTAAGTGTCGTATGTTATTTCAAATCCAGTGACAGTATTTGAGACTCACTTCACTTCATGCATTTATGATTTTACTAGTTAAATACACATCTACATTTAAACTTTTGACTGTAATAAATGCCCCTCATTGTGTTGGATAGTTTTGTGTGTGTGTATCTTAATGAGGCGAGGCCTGTAATTGGTTGATCAGGGAATCGAGGTGGAACAAAGGAACCATCCTGAAGGCGTCGGTGGATTACATCCGCAAGCTGCAGAAGGAGCAACAGCGAGCCCGAGAGATGGAGGAGAGACAGAGGAGGCTGGAGAACACCAACCACACCCTGATGCTCCGCATACAGGTGAGGGAGGGGGGGGAGCGACTCCAAGAAGACTTAAAATAATGGGCGTAGCATCAGTGATGTCACCCATTGCTTTGTGGCTGTTTGGAAGAATTGAGTTTGGCTCAGTTCTTTTAACCCTTGTGTGGTCTTCTTGTCCAACCTGCAACTTTTTGTTTTTCTGGGTCAAACTTTTAAATTAAATTAAAACTTGTTTTTTTTGCGGGTTTTTTTTGGACATTTTAGTCACATCAAGTTCTTTTATCAAATTTTTTTTTCAAATGCTATCAAATCGAATTAAACACCCAAATTCAATGAAAGAAGCCAACATTTCTGATATAGAAACTCTTTGAAAATGGGTGAAATTTGACCCGAGGACACCAGGAGGGTTAAACCGTGACAATATTTGGACGAGAGGGCGGAGCTGGGGGGGATGATGTGGCATAGCCGGTGTTTATGGTCGCAATGGCCCTGTGGTGTGCTAAACGCTGAAGAGAGAAAGTTTCTGGTTCTGAAGCGAGTCATCCTGCGGAGATTTACCCGCTGGATCTCCAGATATTGGCGTAATTCATTTGCGTGTTCGGCAGAACCAAAAACCTGCAGACTTTCCTTTAAAGTTCTCAGCTAACACTAGGGCTACCGGGGTTGGCAGAACGCTGAACAACACAAATTTTTAGGCAACTCAAATGTTCCAGTTAACTTTGCTGAAGTGAAGATACACAGCGAGAGGGTCAAAGTTTAAGATGAAAACACGGACAACAGCCCAAAAACAAGTTTTATTTTAATGTCCCCAGTGTTAGCATGGTTAGCATCGCTAAGCCTCTGTCCTGACTGACAGGTCCTAAAGCATCCCCTGCTTTATCGTCCATTTTAAAATAAATGGGAGCATCATTTACTAAATGAACATCATGCTGCGTTGAAGAAGACTTGGAACTAGAGACTGAGACCATAACCTCATTATGAAAATGTTTACTGAGGTAATAAATCAAGAGAGAAGTAAGCTCATTTTTTCATAGACTTCTATAGAAACAGCCTGTGGAGTCTCCCCCCTGCTGGAAGTTAGAGAGAATGCAGCTTTAAGGAGTCTCCCCCCTGCTGGAAGTTAGAGAGAATACAGCTTTAAGGAGTCTCCCCCCTGCTGGAAGTTAGAGAGAATGCAGCTTTCAGGAGTCTCCCCCCTGCTGGAAGTTAGAGAGAATGCAGCTTTAAGGAGTCTCCCCCCTGCTGGAAGTTAGAGAGAATGCAGCTTTAAGGAGTCTCCCCCCTGCTGGAAGTTAGAGAGAATGCAGCGTTAACGAGTCTCCCCCCCCCCCCTGCTGGAAGTTAGAGAGAATGCAGCTTTAAGGAGCTTCAGCGTCGGCTTCACTTCTCAGACCTGGAAGCTTTGTTTATATTTTACAGTCTGTGAATCACGTCCAGCAAAGGACTGTAGTCGCCACTCTTCTGTTCTGACTTCCTGTCTGTGTATGTGTTTTTTTTTTTTGTCGTAGGAGTTGGAGCGCCAGACTCGCCTCCACAGCCTCAACTCTTCCTCCTCCTCCTCCTCCTCTCTGGACCCCCAGGCAATGCTCTCCCCCTCCCTGCCTCACCTCTTCTCCTCCCCCTCCCCCCGATCCGCCCCATCGCTGGGTCTGGACGCGCTGAGCTTCGTCGATCTGGACGAGCCTCGGGCGGCCTCGCCGGTCTTCTCCCCGGACCTGATGTCGGACGTGGCTCTGACGGATTTCCGTGGCCTGGCGGACATCCTGATGGAGGAAGGAGGGGAAGGTGGGGGGGCCATGTCAGACCCCCTGCTGTCCTGCGGAGCCTCGAAGACCAGCAGCCGGAGGAGCAGCTTCAGCATGGACGAGGACCTGTGACCAGGGTTCAAAATTTACTTTTTTCATCCACTGGCCAAATGGCTAGTGGATGTTGACATTGTTGACCAACCACTCAATAGATTACCATTGTTTTTTTTGGGGGGGGGCTTGTGAGAGTGAAGCAAATCTACCAGCCACTTGCATGTTTTACCAGCATTTGGCTGGTGGATGTCGTTAACTTTGAACCCTGCCTGTGACGCACAGGCCGGGCTTTTCTAATTGGCCAGAGGCAGGATGCCGCCCTGTGACATCATCCAAACAAATAACGCACATAGGTTATGTCACGGGGAACAACCGTGGGCTGAATCTCACTTCCGTTTGAATTGCATCCACGTTTCCTCCACTTGTTTTCCTCCTCCAAATCATGCGAGGAGAGAGGGAACGAGGGAATGTGTTTATAGAGGGATGAGACTTCCTTTCCTCTGAAGCGTCACGTGACTTTGTCAGCTGTGTGGGCGGAGTTAGCAACTCCTTCAGCTGCACGGCTTCCAGGAAGGCTGCTCTCTGTATCCTCTCTCATAGCTCCTCACAGATCCCTCCTCCATCCTCACTCATAGCTCCTCAGAGATCCCTCCTCCATCCTCACTCATAGCTCCTCAGAGATCCCTCCTCCATCCTCTCTCATAGCTCCTCAGAGATCCCTCCTCCATCCTCTCTCATAGCTCCTCACAGATCCCTCCTCTATCCTCTCTCATAGCTCCTCACAGATCCCTCCTCCATCCTCACTCATAGCTCCTCAGAGATCCCTCCTCCATCCTCTCTCATAGCTCCTCACAGATCCCTCCTCCATCCTCTCTCATAGCTCCTCAGAGATCCCTCCTCCATCCTCTCTCATAGCTCCTCAGAGATCCCTCCTCCATCCTCTCTCATAGCTCCTCAGAGATCCCTCCTCCATCCTCTCTCATAGCTCCTCAGAGATCTGTCCTCCATCCTCACTCATAGCTCCTCAGAGATCCCTCCTCCATCCTCACTCATAGCTCCTCAGAGATCCCTCCTCCATCCTTACTCATAGCTCCTCAGAGATCCCTCCTCCATCCTCCATCCACGCTCATAGTCAAGTCAAGTTTATTTATATAGCACGTTTAAAACAACCAAAGTTGACCAAAGTACAGTACAAATTGAAGTGCACTGCACAACAACTAAAATCACAGCAAAAGGAGTCATAAAATAACACAAATACAGTACAATATTGTTGTTAAAATGCTAAAACCGAAGGCCATTGAGAACAAATATGTCTTGAGATGTGTTTTAAAACTGTCAATGGAGGGGGAACATCTGAGACAAAGTGGGAGATTATTCCAAAGCTTTGGAGCTGCCACAGAAAAGGCACAATCTCCCTTACCCACTTACCTCGATCCAGGAACAGTTAAAAACAATTGATTGGAGGATCTAAGAGGCCTGGAATTGGAGTAGGGCCTGAGGAGTTCTGAAATATACTGGGGAGCCTGACCATGAATGGCTTTAAAAACAAATACAAAAATCTTAAAATCAATCCTGTATTTCAGGGGTGTCAAACTCAACTTCCCAGAGGGCCACACTGGAAAATTAGAATCACACCGAGGGCCAACCATGTTTAGTTTATTGATAGGCTTTGTATCATATCGTCTTCTCACTCACAGTTTGGTCGACATAAAGTCCTGAAGAAGTCAGGCGAAAGTTCCATGGCCATCATAGAAAAGAAGCGCCCAAAAAACGTCAAAAAAATGACAAAAAGGTAAAAACTTTTTTTAAAGATTTAAAAAAAAATTCCAATAAATTGGGCAAAGTGACAAAACCTTCGAAAATAATGTCAATAAAAATTCCAAAAATTTGGCAAAGTGACAAAACATCGGAAAAAGTGGCAAAAAGAAGGTGGGCCAAAATGTTTTGTGAAACTAAATTGATGTACGGGCCTGATCAGAATCTACGAGGAGCCAGATTTGGCCCACGGGCCTTGAGTTTGACACGTGCTGTATTTAATAGGTAGCCAATGCAGACATAGCCACATGTAGACATGGCTACATGTCATAGCTCCTCAGAGATCCCTCCTCCAAGCTCGCTCCTCGGGGCAGGAATAAGAGCTTTGAGACGGCCTTCATGAAGGATGGCCAGAACAACAACCTGTTCCAGTGAGGAGCGAGGAGATATCAGAAGAAGTGAGATTCAGCCTGTGTCCTCCAGAGACTGAGCAGGCCAGAAGCCGATTGGCAACAGTAAAAAAAAAAAGGTGTCTGCAGGTGATCAAAAACTCTAAAATGCACATTCATTGTCTCATAATTTAGTCACGTTTTGAATTTTTAATTCTTACAATTTAGATTTTTTTTTTTACTCCAAACTTTCGGTCTGCGATGAGCTTCAAAAAGACTATAAATCAGTGAATCAGTCCGTTTTAACCATTAAAAGTCTCTCTCTCTCTCTCTCTCTCTCTCTCTCTCTCTCTCTCTCTCTCTCTCTCTCTGTCTCTGTCTCTCTCTCTGTCTCTCTCTGTGTCTCTCTCTGTCTCTCTCTCTGTCTCTCTCTCTCTCTCTCTGTGTCTCTCTCTGTGTCTCTCTCTGTCTCTCTCTCTCTCTCTCTCTCTCTCTCTCTCTCTCTCTCTCTCTCTCTCTCTCTCTGTCTCTCTCTCTCTCTCTGTCTCTCTCTCTGTCTCTCTCTGTGTCTCTCTCTGTCTCTCTCTCTGTGTGTGTCTCTCTCTCTCTCTCTCTCTCTCTCTCTCTCTCTCTCTCTCTCTCTCTCTCTCTCTCTCTCTCTCTGAAATGACCTGTGATTGGCCAAAGTCTTCCATCACGTCAAAGTCTTCCAGGAGCTGCAGAAGTCTAGTAACCTCTCAGACCATTTGAGTTAATATATGCTAAAATGACGGCAAAAATAAACCTGTCTTCCCCAGCTCAACCATGTTCACCTGCAGCTCTCGTGGGGTCGGAGCCACACCTGACCACGCCCCCATCAGTGATGTCACAGCCGGTGTTTCCGCTGCAGCAGCATCTTTTGATTCTCATTAATTTACACGTACATGGTTAGTTTGAAAAACGGAGACATTTCCCTTTGTTTGTGCCCTTCGTTTACACGCAAACGGAGAATTCTCCTCTGAAACCGAGCCAGAGTGGAGATTTGGGGAAAACTTTGTGTGCATGTTTGCACGTAAACTGAGACAAACGGAGGTTTAGGCAGCCGAGGAAGAGAGGAGAGAGGAAGTGATTTGTTGGTGTTATTGCTATTTTCAGGATTCTGATTGGCTAACGTGGGCTGGTCTGGTGTGCTCTTGGCTGCAATAACGGCATATATATATATATATATATATATATATATATATATATACACGGGTACGTGTAAACGAACACTTTTCTGAAAACTAACAGCTGTGCACGATGTTATTTTTCAGAACGGAGAGGTTGAAATGTCCGTTTATGAAAATAGCCGGCCACGTGGAAACTTAGCATCAGTCGCAACCCCCCGAAGTAGAAATCCGATCTGACGGCAGCAGAGATGGGAGTCTTTCCGCAGGTGTGAACTCACCTGTGATTGCGCTGCAGGTATTTTAGAGATTAATCCACAGTGAACGTGTGAACGTTTTAAAACCAGACCGTGTGTTCTGACGGACTCGGTTCAGCCTGTAAATATGAATCTGTACATAAACACATAAATCTATAATCACTGTGTGCTGGAAACTGAGGAGAAGAATCTGATCAGGTTCATTATCGATCTATTTGATATTTTATTACTGATGTTATGTGCTTTTGGTTAAACGTGAGCTTCAGAGGAAACCAAAGGGAAACTGTAAATGCTTCTTTTTTTCGTGTCTTATCGTTTTCCAAATCATCAATACGTTTGTTTTCAATTGATTTCCTTCCTTCCAGGTTTCAGAGAGATCCTGTATCACAGTCAGTGTTAAGCAAACTTTCATTAATGTGTATTGTCAGTTTTGAATTGTCTCCCTGGTGTTCATTTTACTTGTGTGTCCTCTCATGTACACACAAACAACTGTTACGCTAACTGTTATCGCCAAACTCCGCCAAACTGTTCATACAAAGCAAGCTAACTGTTAGCTGTAACGGGACTATGAAGACTAGTTCGCTGTCATTTACAAACTGTAAAGCAGAGATGGCAACAGTACTCCCTTCCCGTAGTCAAGTAGAAGTACAGATACTTGTGTTAAAAAATCCTACTGATTTAACTTCTTTACTAAAAGTAACAAAGTACAGGCTTGGACATTTACTTAAAGTATAAAAGTAAAAGTAGCCTTTACGAATGACAACCATTTTGTATGCAAAGCTACCTGGACCACACAAATGTTACTAGAGTGCAAGCTGAGAAACTTCAGTGGACATGGAAGAGAGGCTCTTTATATGCCGTTGCCTACATACACGAAGGAATGCCGCAGAATCTGTCGAGTCGTCTCGTTGTGGTGCGTCAAGTGCAACGTAAAATATATTCCCATCCAATCAGATGGAATTCGGTATTGTTGACGGCAACTCCACTGAAATTATTTGAAACTCAAGTAACGAGTAGAAAGTACCGATATTCATGTTAAAAATGTAAAGTAAAAGTAAAAATTCGGCACACAAATGAATAGCAAAGTAAAAATATCTGAAAAATTTACTTGAGTATAGTAACGAAGTATTTGTACTTCGTTACTTCCCATCTCTGCTGTAAAGTTACATAGAGCAAGCTAGCTATTGTTAAACCGTATGAATAGCTGTGTGACTTAAACTGCTAAGTTGGCTAACTATTAGCTATAGCTGGCTTTTATCTATAGACTGTGGTTAGCCAGTTAACAAACCAAAAACTGGCAAGCTAGCTGTAGCTCACTGTTATCTACAAACTCTAGAGTTCATGCAGTCAGTTGAAGGGAAAACGAGCTTACTAAACGTTAGTTGCAGCTGCCATTTATCTAAAATTCATAGCTAGGTTAAATGCTAGTAAGCTAGCTGTTGGCTACTGTTATCTCACTGTTTACTTATTGTTATTTACAAACTTTCATACAGCCAGTTATAGTTATAGAGCAAGCTAACTGTTAGCTATTGTCTGGAGCCAGTTGCTAGGTTTGCTGGCTTTTATCTATTGGACTCTATTAGCTCATAGCTAACAGCTAGTTTAGCTAGCCAAAAACTGTTTATTACCCCACCTGTTTAAATTATATTTAGGCTTAAAGTTCTGCATAATTAAGGACGTGATCACTTTGAGAGACACGTAGCTGCTGGCAAAAGAGGCAAATTTACAAAAAAAAATTCTGTGTGATTAATTTGCACGTCAAAACATTTTTTTGAACCATTGTTTTTGTCATGAATAGCTTCACACAGAACGACATAAACCAAACTGCAGACTCTGCAGTGTGGATAGTTTTGTTGCAAAATATTCCCAGGCGATTATTTAGCATTTTCGTGTCGTATATTCATCACATCCCCTGTGTGTAAAGGGCCCAAATATATTTGCCTTTAACTAGGCGTTCACGTACGTAAGACGGTGTATCCTGTGTTTTTTTTGGAGCGTAGGTTGTGCACTATTTCAGAAATTAACATTACGTGTCCACAAGACGTAATTCAGCACATGAACGTGTGGGAGCGGTATATCATCTGACAGGCAGGTCAGCAGCTGTTCCACACTCTGTTCTGCCCCCTAGTGGAGACACGTTTAATCCTCCAGGTACACGCAAAGTACACAGGCAAGTATGTAAACAATGCAGTTTGTGCCACCACTGCTGGTCTATGCTTACGCATTGTTAAAAAGCTAGTATATCTGGGCCTTAACGGCCTGTAGATGCTCCGCCTCTTTGCCCATTTTTGGCGACAGGGAGCCACCGGGAGCTGTCCCACTTTGAGCTTCATTTTTTTGGCTCTTCAGAAACTTATGGGTGACACCAAGGAGACAACGTCCACGTTTTATACCGACTCCAAACTACGATCGATACGGTTATAAGCAGGCAAGTCTATATCCACGAACTTCCACTTCCGGGATTGCTCCGTTGGCGCCGGATGTCGCTCGTTTCGGCCGGATGTCCCGTCCCCTTCCTCTGTCTCTGTGTTGGGGTTCTAACCTCCGGCTGATCTGTGAGGACTATGGTTACCTGCTCCTCAGATCTCTGCTTACTTTTAAACGTCCACATGTTCCACCGAAACTAGTTCCTTCCAGAGGCTATTTAGCAGAGGCACCGTGGCTCCGTCCGGAGCTTAGCCCCGCCCCCAAGACGATTGTGATTGGTTTAAAGAAATGCCCAATAAACCAGAGCACGTTTCTCTCCCGTCCCAGAATGCTGTGTGGACTCGCCTGACCCTCCTGTGCAGCGCTGTGGAGGAAGGTCTGACGATGCCAGACTATAAGCAGGCTAACAGTTATAGCTCTAGCTATATGAACCTATGTCTGGATCCTGTTAGCCAGTTATCAGAGATACAAATGCGATTTCAGTCATTTAAAAATCAGATACAAAGCAGGTTGTTGTCTTAATACATCCATGGATATGTCAGATTCTTCCATAAAGGGATTTTTGTTAGTCTTCTTATTGATGTTGTTCTGATTTATGACATGTATGTTAACAAACATCCAGTGTATTGTTTCTGTGGAGCATGTAGTCTGAATATGATCTCCATATGTTTTATTTAGCTTCATGTTTTGTTTTTATAGATTCAAAATTTTATATATAGAAATAAAGTCCTTCTAGAAAAATAGTTTTTGTGGATTTTTTTTGTTTCCTCACAAACGGCAAGATATTAACACAGTTTAGAAATTAAGTCAGGATGATTAATAAAACTTTTTAACATTTTACTTTTTTTTTTAAGCTGATGGATTTACAAATATATTCCTTAAACGGAGCAATTTAATAAATTTTATACGTTTTAAGTACTGTTTAAAATTATAACAATAATAAATTCAATCTCTTCCTTCACAATAATAATAATATATTTTGATTATTTACAAAATAAAGTCAGGATGATGAACCCATTTAAAAACATAGATAAAAAAATGAATTAAGTTTTAATTAATTAAATGACGTGGTCTCTAACTTACTTACTTTCTTCGCCTATGGCTCATAAGGCTTCAATGAGACTGCCCAGAAAGGTGAAATCTTCCACAAACTTCCACAAAAAAGTGATCTCTCTAAGGTGTGTCCTAACCTTCCCCCATTGCATGCTGGGATTGACTCCAACAACAGTAGAAAATGGTAAACGTTTTCTTTTTTTAACCCTCCTGTTATCCTTGGGGTCAAATTTGACCCATTTTCAAAAAGTTTTTACTATATACCACAAATGTGGGTTTCTTTCAACCAAATTGTCACAATAAATAACGTGGATGGTTCCATACAACGCTCTTCACAAGTTAAATCAATGATCAGTTCACTATTTTCATTGAATTTGGGTGTTTTATTCAATTTTATAGCATTAAGCGCAGCAAAAATCAACAAAGACATCGGAAAAAGTGACAAAAAACTACATTTTGACCCAGAAAATCAAAAAGTTGCGTGTTCGACGGCAAGACAACACAATCAGAATAATTTTGTCATTGTAAAACATTGTCACAACGAAATTTAAGTGCTACTCCTTCTGGTGCCTAGAAATATTCATTCATACGCACACGCCACCCCCTTCCACAAGCCATATCCTCACATACACATAATGGGACAGGTGCTCCTAGTGCATAGTAGTATACATTCATACACTTACTCATGCAGTACTCTCACAAAAAGATCACAGTACTGGACAAGTGCAATGCAGTGCAAAGCAGGCGAGATAATCATTCAGCATGATGAAGTCCTATTTGTGTAATTGAGTGTTTGGAGTTGTGATGGCTGTGGGGGAAAAGCTGTCTCAGAACCTGGGTGTGCGGGTTCTTCTGACAGACCTGAAACGCCTTTCTGAGGGGAGGAACTGGAAGTGTTCGTGGCCTGGGTGAGAGGCAGACTGATCTCATGAATTAACGTATGTATGAAACGCCAATTTGTATTCCATTTTTGCGTGTTATCAAGACGCATAATCGCATTTTTGCGTGTATATCAACGCAAATCGGCCGCCATTGACCTACGTTGCGAGTCAATTTCCGCCATAGCGAGTAGTGTAAAGGAACGGGGGATTGGGTAAGGAGGGAGGTTGGGTTGGTGGACGGGTACAACACAGGACTTTCACCCAGGAGAGCCGGGTTTGTGTCCCGCGTGTGGCGATTTTTTGGCCGTTTCAGCCGTTTAATTTTGTTAATTTTTTTTTTTTTAATAAGCCTTATCCAATTTTTTGGGCTGTTTCAGCCGTTTTATTTTTTTTATTTTTTTATTTCTTTTTTTTAATAAGCCTTACCCAATGTTTCTTTCCTAAACCCAACCAGTTATTGTTTTCCTAAGCGTGTTTTTGTCGTTATTTTCCGTGTTTTTGTCACTGTTTTGTTACTAAAGCCTTTCCCTGTGTTCTTTTCCTAAACCCAACCTTTTCTTTTTTTTTATTTTTTTTTTAAACCGGCGTGTGACGTAGTTCTCGCGATAGTATGTTGCGTTCTCGCGATAACACGTGGTGGGTATGTTTATATCAGCTGTATACAGCGTAGGCATACACGTGGATAGCTGAAAATGCGTACAATAACACGCCATTTGGCTTTATGAAAGTGGCGTGTATATTTACGCAAAGTCATGATGCCATGTTGTGAGAGGAGTCCCTGATTATGTTTTTTGCTCTGCTGAGCGGGACGAGGCGATGCTGTCGAGTATGGGCAGCGAGCAGCCAATGATCTTTTTCTGCAGACCGGATGACCCTTTGCAGTGATTTGTTTCTGCGCCCCAGTGCAGCTTGGGTTAAATGCAAACTGTTCCGTATGTATTTCTTCATCTGCAGGTGAGTGAAGCTGTGTGCTGTGTGCTGTGTTGGCGTTGTCGTCCACCAGGGGGCAGTGACTGATAAAGTTCATTATTGCTGTCGACTCTTTCACTGATCAGAATCAGAGTTCAGTCTCGCTGATCCTGAAACACTTTTATTCAGTTCGAAAAATGCTCGTTAAAGCATTTATAATCAGCTACGAATCATATATTCTCATATATTCTCATTTCTGAGTGTCTCTCCTCTTTCTGAGCATGCAATCCCCTTTAAACTATAACTGATTTACACTACAGGTCAAAAGTTCACTTAGAAATGTCCATTCCACTCCACTCCAGACAGAGTACCAGCTGAGAGTTGTATTGTTTTCTTAATCAGGGCAGCAGTTTTCAGATTACATTATGTGCTTACATAATTGCAAAAGGGTTCTCAACTGTTGTAGAAAGAAGTGGCTGATCTGTAATGCAATATCTACATTGCCCATTATCAGCAACCATTCATCCAGTGTCCCAAATAGGGCTATGCAATATATCGATATCATATTGATATCGTGATATGAGACTATATCGTCTTAGATTTTGGATATCCTAATATTGTGATATGACATATGTGTCTTTTCCAGGTTTTAAAGGCTGCATTACAGTAACGCGTTGTCATTTTCTGAACTTACCAGACTGTTCTAGCTGTTCTATTATTTGCCTTTTTCTCCACTTAGTCATTATATCCACATTACTGATGATTATTTATCTAAAATCTAAGTGTGAAGATATTTTGTTAAAGCACCAATAGTCAACACTACAATATCTTTGCGTCATCGATATCGAGATATTTGGTCAAGAATATCGTGATATCTGATTTTCGCCCCATTGCCCAGTCCTTGTCCCAAAGGCCCATTCTGTTTACAAATCTGATATCATTTTAAAAGGCTAACTGAGAAAACATTGGAGAACCATTTTGCAATCATGTAAGCACATAATGTCATCTGAAAACTGCTGCCCTGGTTAAAAAAACAATGCAACTGATCTGAAGTGGAATGGAAATTTCTAAGTGACCCCAAACTTTTGACCAGTAGTGTACGTAGGAGACAGGAAAAAAAGGAGCGCTTCTTTTCGGCGCTGGTTAAAAAAAAGTCTAAGCAGGTGCTCTTTGGTGCAGGGGTAAGCCAATAGTACCAAGGCACTCTTGCTGGAGAATATATTAGAAAAGCAGTCAGGGTTTTTCATAGTGGCCTGTGTGTCGCAACACGTTGGTGCATATTTTTTTACCTTTTTTAAATAATAATAGTGGTAATAATAACTATTTATATAACACCTTACAAGAAACCCATGGACACTTTACAGGATCACTGTGGCTAAGCTGAAGGAGATGGTCGGCTGTGGTGAACAGGTGGTTGTTTCAGGAGTTTTTTTTTTTTTTAAATGTCCAGGGATGTAGCATTGTGGGTGGTGATGGCGCAGTGGATATGACACATGCCTTTGGTGTGGGAGATCTGGGTTCAAATCCCACTGCGATACATCAACCAATGTGTCCCTGTGCAAGGCACTTAACCCCTAGTTTCTCCAGAAGCATGCAACCTCATATATATACAGCACAGGCCAAAAGTTTGGACACACCTTCTCATTCAATGCGTTTCCTTTTTATTTTCATGACTATTTACATTGTAGATTCTCCCTGAAGGCATCAAAACTATGAATGAACACATATGGAATTATGTACTTAACAAAAAAGTGTGAAATAACTGAAAACATGTCTTATATTTTAGATTCTTCAAAGTAGCCACCCTTTGCTTTTTTTGATAACTCTGCAAACCCTTGGTGTTCTCTCAATGAGCTTCATGAGGTAGTCACCTGAAATGGTTTTACCTTCACAGGTGTGCTTTGTCAGGGTTAATTAGTGGAATTTTTTCCCTTATTAATAAAAAATATGTGTTCATTCATAGTTTTGATGCCTTCAGTGAGAATCTACAATGTAAATAGTCATGAAAATAAAAAGGAAACGCATTGAATGAGAAGGTGTGTCCAAACTTTTGGCCTGTACTGTATATATGACATATGTAGCAACTGTAAGTCACTTTGGATAAAAGCGTCTGCTAAAAGACATGGTATGTGATGTAATGTAATGTAATATCTGCAGGGAGGCTCAGGGCTGCATCACTAAAGGCATCGCTCTCTGAAGGTACAGTCTGGTTCGGGGACCGGAGAGCAGGCCAGCGGCTGAGCACCGCAGATTTTGGGGTGGGAGCCACTGAAAATAGCCCTCATAAAGTCACTATTTTCCTCCGGTTTGATAAAAAAAATGTACGTTTTTTTATGATTTAAGTCTTCAACAGGAACCAATGGGCGTGTGTGTGTGTCTTTGATGTCGGGTTGGTCGGCCAGGGTTGGGTCATAGGTCAGGTGGCGTTGTCATTTCAGTGCTTTCCTGTTTCCTGTTTGGACGTCCTGGCATGCCGCTTCAACAAACACACAGTTCCTGTCCCGCCCGAGCCCGCCCCCCCCCTCCCCCCTCCCCCCCTCCCCTCCTCCCCTCCTCAGCTGTCCATCACAGAAACATTAGTCTGAAAGTTCCCATTATTTCTGCTGCAGAGAAACCGAAAAAAATCCCATCATCCTCTCTGTCACACAACACAGAACTGCATTTATTTCATAGACATGTTTAAGTTTGACTCGTAAATGACCCCACTAATAATGCCCCGAATTGTACCAAACTTCTACACTAGTACAAATAGGTTATGTACTCATAAAAACGATGGATTGGAAAGTTTGAAACTACACCAGGAGCTTATTGAAATAACGCTTGCCTGATGGCGTCTGCTCTCTGCTGCTACCGCTACGAACAACGGCAGTAAGACGAGTGCTTAGGGGCCGTCTGCAAGCCACAACACCAGAAAGAGATACAACTAAAATATTTATTAATTTATTGATTAAATAAGGAAGTGTCTCCAAATTTATCTCAATTATAACTTGTCTCCTCCTAGTTGTACTACAGTAACCTGACTCCGCCAGATGCATCGCTTCGCATTTGTTCGGCATATCCATCTGAGAACTTTTGGGAAGGGGCTCGAAAAGTGTGAAATAACTGAAAACATGTCTTATATTTTAGATTCTTCAAAGTAGCCACCCTTTGCTTTTTTTGATAACTCTGCAAACCCTTGGTGTTCTCTCAATGAGCTTCATGAGGTAGTCACCTGAAATGGTTTTACCTTCACAGGTGTGCCTTGTCAGGGTTAATTAGTGGAATTATTTCCCTTATTAATAAAAAAGCAAAGGGTGGCTACTTTGAAGAGTCTAAAATATAAGACATGTTTTCAGTTATTTCACACTTTTTTGTTAAGTACATAATTCCATATGTGTTCATTCATAGTTTTGATGCCTTCAGGGAGAATCTACAATGTAAATAGTCATGAAAATAAAAAGGAAACGCATTAAATGAGAAGGTGTGTCCAAACTTTTGGCCTGTACTGTATTTTTGTTGTATCCCTTTAACGTCTGCAGCAGAGTCACTCGAAGCGACAGGATAGCTTCAAGGGCAGGAGTTTGCTTTCATTTCATCATCTCATCCCATCTCCTTCAGTGATTCACACTAGTTCATTACAAATTTGCACAGGGAAATGACTGTTTTGTCCTAGGTGTCTCGCAAACGCAGACGGGGTGAATTTATGAACAAAAGTGTGAAAGTAGACTTCAGAGCCACCTTTGCTTTTTTAGGGGTCTAAAATATGTTTGGAAAAAAAACGCAGCTCTGTGACAGGAAGTCAGCGCTCATACAGGAAACACTGCTCCCAGTGTTGGCACCAAATGTCGGCCCAACAAAGAGACATACATCTGAACAATAAGATAAGGTAGTGAAAATGACAGAAAACATTCTACGATGTGAAGATGCATGAATGTTAAAGTCAGAGATGATGATCTGCAAAGATGAATCGATTAGTTGTCAACTATTAAATTGATCGGCAACTGAAGTAAAAAGTCTGTGATGTCAGCTTGTTAAATGTGAATATTGTTCTAGTGTCTTCTCTCCTCTGGGACAGGAAACTGAAGATTCTTTGAGTTGGGGACAAAACGAGACATTTGATGACGTCATCTTGGGCTTCTTGGGAAACATTTTTCATCATTTTCTGACATTTTAGAGACCAAACAACTCATCCATTCATCCGGAAAATAATCAAGAGATTAATCAACAACAGAAAGAATCGTTAGTTGCAGCCATGCTTTCATTCAGTTCATCTGAATTCAGGCTTTGGCCCCTATCTCGCACCCGGCGCAGCGCAGCGCAAAGCCCGTCGCAAGTCTCTTTGCTAGTTTAAGACCGACCCAGTTGTCAGTTTCCCGTCCAGCGCCTACATAGTTTAAATAGTAAATGCACCTGCTGCTCTTACAGGGAGGTGTGTTCAGGTGCATTCTGGGCAGTGCTGGTCTTACAGGGAGGTGTGTTCAGGTGCATTCTGGGCAGTGCTGGTCTTACAGGGAGGTGTGTTCAGGTGCATTCTGGGCGTATTGCTATCTTGAGGCAGTGGGTAGTGACGGCGCCATTGACCAACAAAAACCTGGTCTAAAGTCAATAACGCAGCATTTCATTGTTATTTTAACAGAGCATTAGTAAAATGCTACTAGGCTCGTGCACAGCGCGTGTACACTATGCTTGTTACACACACAGGGACGCACAGCAGCACACACACACACACACAGGCAGAAGATCACAAATATTACGGTGAAAATCCTCCATCATAACAGCAATGCTCCAAGGTCCAAACGCTCCTGGCTTTTAAAAGGAATGGTAGATGATCTCTGATTGGTTGATGAATGGGAGATGATCTCTGATTGGTTGATTGCATGTTACGCCCTAAGCACACCTCTGATTAATGAAGACACTAAGAACAACCCTTTAGGACCAGGCGCCCGGCACACAGACACTTTTTACTGCCGTCAAACTAGCAAAACTGGATCTGGACACGCCCTAAACACACCTGCACCAGGCGCTGCACATCGTTAAAATAGGGCCCTCACTGCGCTACGCCAGGTACGAGATATCGGGCCCTTTGTGTCCTTTGTTCATTCAATCTGGTAAATGGAAAAACAAAGAAAGAAAGAGTTCATCTTTCTGTTTTCTCCAGCGAGTCACTGCTCTTGACATCATCTTGTAGTCCGTCTCTGATTGGCCGGTCTACGAGGGGAAGCAGATGGAGCAGCACTCCAGACAGACCTCCAGGCAGTCGGACGAGCCGCAGCAGTCCTCGAGTATCCCACAATCCAACACGGCCTGACACGCCTCCTCCGTACAGGCCGCCTCCCCCGCTGCCTCCACGCAGCAGCAGCAGCCGGCCGCCGAGTCACAACAGCCGGCTCCGCCCACTCCGCACACCAGACACTCCCCCAGGGCCGAACACATGGACAGCAGCTCGCAGAACAGGCAGGCCAGGAGACAGTGAACGCAACAGTCTGTGGAGACAGAGACAAGCAGAACAGACAGGAGACAGTGAATGCAACAGTCTGTGGAGACAGAGACAAGCAGAACAGACAGGAGACAGTGAATGCAACAGTCTGTGGAGACAGAGACAAGCAGAACAGACAGGAGACAGTGAACGCAACAGTCTGTGGAGACAGAGACAAGCAGAACAGACAGGAGACAGTGAACACAACACTCTTTGGAGACAGAGACAAGCAGAACAGACAGGAGACAGTGAACGCAACAGTCTGTGGAGACAGAGACAAGCAGAACAGACAGGAGACAGTGAACGCAACCGTCTGTGGAGACAGAGACAAGCAGAACAGACAGGACACAGTGAACGCAACAGTCTGTGGAGACAGAGACAAGCAGAACAGACAGGAGACAGTGAATGCAACAGTCTGTGGAGACAGAGACAAGCAGACCGGCCAGGAGACAGTGAATGCAACAGTCTGTGGAGAACAGAGACAAGCAGAACAGACAGGAGACAGTGAACGCAACAGTCTGTGGAGACAGAGACAAGCAGAACAGACAGGAGACAGTGAATGCAACAGTCTGTGGAGAACAGAGACAAGCAGAACAGACAGGAGACAGTGAATGCAACAGTCTGTGGAGACAGAGACAAGCAGACCGGCCAGGAGACAGTGAATGCAACAGTCTGTGGAGACAGAGACAAGCAGAACAGACAGGAGACAGTGAATGCAACAGTCTGTGGAGACAG
>NC_041337.1:35774393-35779393 GCF_004354835.1 Perca flavescens | reverse complement strand
GACCGATCGGTCGCCTAATTTCAGAGGAGATCGTACGAACCCCTTCGTGAGAAAATGTACAGGACGTAAGTGGAGGGCAGGGGGGCATTTCTAACTGAACTTAGAAAACCTTTTGATTTCACCTTCAGCGAACTCAGCATCGTCAGAGATCAAACCTGATTGGCTCACCGTCTCCAGCCACCTCCTTAATGTGGTCGGCGTCTGTCTTAACGGAGGCGTGGCTTCTAGTGGAGGAGAGACGCTTCTGATTGGTGCTGTGCCGACGCTGATGATGGCGAGGGTGGTGGTGGTGGTGGTGGTGATGATGATGAGGAGGAGGAGGAAGGCTGCAGTTGTGTCTGTTACAGGCGGACACCCGAGACGGAGGAGGAGACGCAGGAGGAGGAGGAGGGGGAGGAGGAAGAGGAGGAGGAGGAGGAGAGGTGAAGGAGGAAGATGGAGGCGTACAGACCGGAGGAGTAGACACTGATGAGCTGTCCACACCTGAGAAGTGACATCAGAGGTGACATCATATTAAAGTCATTTCCAGCCTGAACTCTTTTAAAAAAAGAGCATCAAGGTCTGGTTACTAGAGAGGGTTGAGGAATAGATTAAAGGGCAACTACTTTATTTTACTTTACTATTTTTATTTATGAAAAATGTTTTTATGTTATGTCATTGAGTATCTTGTCTTGTCCTGATGTGTGTTGAGGACCACAATGGAAATAAGTCTTGGACTTTATTGTGTTTTTATCCTCGATTGTATTTGATGTCCTTTTATCATGTCTCTCTTACAATTAAATAAATCAAAATAATAAAAAAAATAAAAAAAATCAGAGGTGACATCAGACCGAGACTGATGTCAGATTCAGGTACAGAGAAGTAAATACCCGACCCTTCCTAAGAACCATCACGGGAACTTATTTTGGAAAGAATATGTCTGGTAGTGAACTAGGGCAGGGATCTTCAACGGGGGGTCCGGGACCCCTAGGGGGTACTCAGAGTCGATGCAGGGGTCCTCAAAATTATTGTTAATTTTTTAAGGTTTTTTCAAAAATTGTTAAAATCTTACCATGTCATAACAGAGTTTGACATGTTTACATAACATTCACAAAGGATGAACTGTGATCTGTGACCATGGACTGACCTGACCTAATTTTCTGTATTTTTATTTCTTTCTTCTTTTTTTTCTCTTCTGTCTGTTATGTTAATAAAATGGTAAAAACCAATAAAAAGAAAAATTGTAAAAGTCTTAACATGAATCCAACATATTATTAGCAAATATAAATCCCCACTGCTTACTGGCCTATTGTCAAGGTAGTCACTAAGGCCATCCACAAAGGTGTGCCACATGTATGTTTAACATTAAAACATGATTTATAAAATCATACCAACAATTATTAATCTGAATAGCTTATATACAAAAAAAAAAGGGTATGCATAAAGGATTTAGGATGCCCTACACGTTATTGTAGCTGTTGTCTCACTGTCACTGTTAACTAACGCACATATTTTAGTTTTCCAAAATAAGGTACCATGGCCAACAGGAAGGGGGCGGGGCTTCTCCTCTCTATTCAACACAGCTACCTTTCTGTTTTCGGAGTGCAGAGGCGGGCTGGAAGGGCAGGAGGCGAGAGAGGTCATTGGTGGAGGAGCTGTCCATTACCGAGTCATCGCTGCTGTCACCGTCCACCGACCTATCAGAGAGCGGGGGCGGAGCCTCCTGTGCAGGAAGAGGGTCTGAAACATGAGGAAAAAAATGCAGCCATCTTGGAGTCAGGTGAGCTCAGGTGAGGGTTGAGACTCTGGGACTCTGGAGTTATACAAAATAAACAGTTTACTGCTGATTTAATAGGACTACAGTCCTTGGGCTACATGTACATCGCTACAGTTTTGGTTTTTAAGCGGAGTTTTTGAGCCAAAAGCGATCTGTATGTGTTTTTAGCTCCAGTAGAAGAACTAATCTCTGTTTAAATTAACACGGCCAACCAAAATATCTCATCAACATTATGGTTTAGGTTTAGGGGGCTCGGAAATGCCAGAGCAGGGGGAATGAGAGAGGGAAACGCCAGAGCAGGGGGAATGAGAGAGGGAAACGCCAGAGCAGGGGGAATGAGAGGTGGAAACACAAGAGCAGGGGGAATGAGAGGTGGAAACGCCAGAGCAGGGGGAATGAGAGGGGGGAAACACCAGAGCAGGGGGAATGAGAGAGGGAAACGCCAGAGCAGGTGGAATGAGAGGGGGGAAACGCCAGAGCAGGGGGAATGAGAGGTGGAAACACAAGAGCAGGGGGAATGAGAGGTGGAAACGCCAGAGCAGGGGGAATGAGAGGTGGAAACGCCAGAGCAGGGGGAATGAGAGGGGGGGGGAAACACCAGAGCAGGGGGAATGAGAGGTGGTAACGCCAGAGCAGGGGGAACGAGAGGGGGGGAAAAGCCAGAGCAGGGGGAATGAAAGGGGGAAACGCCAGAGCAAGAGGAATGAGAGAGGGAAACACCAGAGCAGGGGGAACGAGAGGGGGGAAAAGCCAGAGCAGGGGGAATGAGAGGGGGGAAAAGCCAGAGCAGGGGGGAATGAGAGGGGAAACGCCAGAGCAGGGGGGAATGAGAGGGGGGGGGAAAAGCCAGAGCAGGGAGAATGAGAGAGGGAAACGCTAAAGCAGGGGGAATGAAAGGGGGAAACGCCAGAGCAGGGGGAATGAGAGGGGAAACACCAGAGCAGGGGGAATGAGAGGGGGAAACACCAGAGCAGGGGGAATGAGAGGGGGAAACGCAAGAGCAGGGGGAATGAGAGGGGGAAACACCAGAATAAGGGGAAATGAGAGGGGGAAACGCCAGAGCAGGGGGAATGAGAGGTGGAAACACAAGAGAAGGGGGAATGAGAGGGGGAAACGCCAGAGCAGGGGGAATGAGAGGTGGAAACACAAGAGAAGGGGGAATGAGAGGGGGAAAAGCCAGAGCAGGGGGAATGAGAGGGGGGAAATGCCAGAGCAGGGGGAATGAGAGGGGGAAACGTATTAAACCAAAACGTAGCGATGTAAATGTAGCCTATACGTTTCTTTCCAGCCCTGCAGAAGAACATGAGGTCATGAAAAGTGGTCATGACATCACTAGCTTTGTTGTTTGTTTTGATGTGATAAAGATGAACTGCAGATTAAAAAACAATAGAAAATAATTCATTTCAATTCAACTTTATTTATAGTATCAAATCATAACAAGAGTTATCTCGAGACACTCAATAATTTACAAAGACCCAACAGTTACAGTAATTCCCCCCCGAGAGCAAGCATCATGATCATAATCATAATCATGAATAATGAGCTCTGTGCCTTTAAAACCAGCCTGGTGACTACAGTTGCTAACGTTATCCTGTTGTCACGACGATGACGACAGGCTGGGAGGGTCTTTGGGGTAAACAGACCGAGCGTGAGTCCCAGAGGGGACGTCCTGAAACAGGAAGTGGTTCAGAGAGGATGTGGATCCAGATGTGTCACGTGACATGGCAGATCAACGTGTTCTCACGGACGGGATCGTGTGGTATCCTATGAAAAATCATTCAGGGTTTTTCCCCGCGGCTATAAAACTTAAGTGCAGCATGCGAGCCATTGTTTTTGGCAGCATTTATGCAAAATGAATGTGAAATGCGGCAGAAATGTACCAAAACAGTGGAAAAAAACACCAAAAATGTTGAAAAAAAAGCATCTTACTAACTAAAAGACTTGGCTCTAATGACTTCTTTAGCAAGTTTTTTCTTTAAGCTTTTTGAGAGTTATTTATTTATTGTTTATTATTTGCTCTATAGCTTTTCCAGATTGTTGTTGACACAGATATGGTGACAATAATGCCAACCCAATTATGTCAAATTGTTTAATTTGTTTATTGAAAAACCTCATATTTTCTTAAGGAAAAAGACCCCTAAACCCCTCTGCCAAATACAGTACAGGCCAAAAGTTTGGACACACCTTCTCATTCAATGCGTTTCCTTTTTATTTTCATGACTATTTACATTGTAGATTCTCAGTGAAGGCATCAAAACTATGAATGAACACATATGGAATTATGTACTTAACAAAAAAGTGTGAAATAACTGAAAACATGTCTTATATTTTAGATTCTTCAAAGTAGCCCCCCTTTGCTTTTTTATTAATAAGGGAAATAATTCCACTAATTAACCCTGACAAGGCACACCTGTGAAGGTAAAACCATTTCAGGTGACTACCTCATGAAGCTCATTGAGAGAACACCAAGGGTTTGCAGAGTTATCAAAAAAAGCAAAGGGTGACTACTTTGAAGAATCTAAAATATAAGACATGTTTTCAGTTATTTCACACTTTATTGTTAAGTACATAATTCCATCTGTGTTCATTCATAGTCTCTTTTATATAGACCTTAGTGGTCCCCTAATACTGTATCTGAAGTCTCTTTTACATAGGCCTTAGTGGTCCCCTAATACTGTATCTGAAGTCTCTTTTATATAGACCTTAGTGGTCCCCTAATACTGTATCTGAAGTCTCTTTCCCGAAATTCAGCCTTGGTGCAGAACTACAGCCACGAGAGCCAGTCCCACATTTTCATGCCATGGGACCTTTTAAAATATTATTTTATAACGATGGAGTCTAATCGCCAAAGTCTTCGCATATTTCATCACGCTTATGTACAATAAACTTTGCATATCTGCAACGAAGTCTTTCCTGATTGAATACCTACCAATTGCGATGCTTTACTTTTCATAGCTATATATACGAGTGTTGGGATCCAACAACCAGACTAACTTTAACTTTAGTAGCCATGAAGGTTAAGGGTTAAAAGGGTCTTTTTTATATTTTAGTTTTTATAAGAAGATGTACGTATGTATGTGATTATGTAATGGGTGTCATGCACGTTTAAGATGGTTCAAGAGCCTGAAAGACATCGTTATGTGTTTCTGTCTCACCTGGGTTGTGATGCGGGAGCGTCCCATTGGCTGTCGGCTGGCTCGAGATGCATTCGGATCGGACCGGGTTCTTATTGGCTCCGCTCTCT
>NC_041337.1:35759393-35766893 GCF_004354835.1 Perca flavescens | reverse complement strand
TGTCTGCCCGTCTGTCCGCCTGTCTATCTCTCTATCTGTCTGTCTGTCTGTCTGTCAGAGGGTGTGACAGCTGCTCTGAGTGGTTTCATGGGAAGTGTGTAGGAGTTTCGGAAAAATCGGCTAAATCCATCCGAGTGTGGTACTGTCCGTCCTGCAAAGGTCAGTAATATCTAAAATAATATAAAGAATCAGTCAGCTGATATTCTTCATATCTCTTCACGTTCAGACCAAGGGGAACTCGAACCTCCGATGGAGCCATTTTGATGCTACCAAGCCATCACCTCCCGTTAGCATCCCGTTGACTCCCATTCATTCTGACGTCACTTTGACAGAGAATAACTTTACATCTGAAGCGTTTAAAGACTGTATTTCTCCGTTGTTTATTTCTAAAGAAACACGACAATGTATAAAAGGCTCCATTACCTCGTAGCTCACGTTATGGCTCCGTAGCAGACGCTTTTATAAAAATAGGCTAACGATTGGGTCATAACCACGAGACTTACTGTCACACAGTAGAGGAATTACCGTATAGTACAGGAGAAGCTCACAGGCAGTTTGGACTTCCATTAGCTGTTTAGGTTTAATTACTAATGTTAACTAGCATGTTAGTGATCAGTAATTACTAATGTTAACTAGCATGTTAGTGATCAGTAATTAGCCTGTGTCTATGTTATCTCCTTACATATACCTACACTCTCCGTCTCTGTAAGATTGGGAATGATTGAGATTTCTCTTGGCAGTAAATGTGTCTCACGTACTGTGTGTGCGTATCACCCATCCTTTGGCCCCGTAGTCACCAAAGTAAACATTGGACCCATTTCTTACAAGCCACATATCTCCAGAACGTTCTGACTCTAAAAAAGCATTTTTCAGACGGAAAAACCAGGAGAAAATTAACTTAGTTTGAGACCCGTTTCGGTCTCAGGAACGAACTCTCGCTAGATCTGGCAAGACAGAGAAGCTAACTTCAGCTAACGTTCCCTAACGCCCAAAACTGCGTTGTTTGTGATGCTAAATATGTCTTTTAACTGTGTACATCTTTAGTAGCTTATAGATAATCTTTGGTTTGAGTCCAGCTGTTTGTTAGCTGTGTGCTAGCTGTTTATTAGCTGTGTGTAAGCTGTGCGTTAGCTGTGTGTAAGCTGTGCATTAGCTGTTTGTTAGCTGTTAGCTGTGTGTTAGCTGTGTGTAGCTGTTTGTTAGCTGTGTGTAAGCTGTGTGTTAGCTGTGTGATAGCTATGTGTAAGCTGTGTGTTAGCTGTGTGTTAGCTGTTAGCTGTGTGTAAGTTGTGTGTTAGCTGTGTGTAAGCTGTGTGTAAGCTGTGTGTTAGCTGTGTGTTAGCTGTGTGTTAGCTATGTGTAAGCTGTGTGTAAGCTGTGTGTAAGCTGTGTGTTAGCTGTGTGTTAGCTGTGTGTTAGCTATGTGTTAGCTGTGTGTTAGCTGTGTGTTAGCTATGTGTTGTGTTTTCTGCAGACAAAAACTTGTCTCTGGAGATTAAATACGGTCCAAAGAAGAACAAGGAGAAGGAAGAGAAAGAGTCAGAGCCGGAGATGGAGGACAAACCCGATGGAGACGGCAGCTCCACCCCCCAGGCCAAGATGGACAGGAGGCGGGGCTCACAGGTAACCTGGCAACTAGACTGACAGGAGGCGAAGCTCACAGGTAACCTGGCAACTAGACTGACAGGAGGCGGGGCTCACAGGTAACCTGGCAACTAGACTGACAGGAGGCGGGGCTCACAGGTCCTTGCAGTCCTTCCAGAAAACACACAGTTTGAGTTTTTTTTGTGATTGTTGAGGGCAAAAATCCTTGATTATGCGGCACGTTTTCTTAAAAAATGCGATGGAATATGCTCTATATGATATTTATGCAATTTATATGCGATGAAATTGCGGGAACTTGCAAAAACTGCAGTTTGATGAAAAAGAAAAAAAATGTGAATCACTGTTTTTTCTCTTTATCATCAAACCACAGTTTTTGCAAGTTCCCACAATCATCGCATAAAATTGCATAAATATCATATAGAGCATATTCCATCGCATTTTTTGAGAAAACGTGCCGCATAATCAAGAATTTTTGCCCCGCAACAATCACAAAAAAACTCTATGGCTATGAAATATGAACAATGTATGTATGTATATAAACACGTACAGATATGTGCAATGTAGTAGCAGTGACATTATACTAGTAGTAAGAATAATATATATATATATATATATATAAGAAAAATAGAATAAATATGGATATTCAGTATGAACCATGTAGACCGATATGTACAGTATGTACAGTAGGGGTGGGAATCACCAGAGGCCTCACGATACGATATCATTACGATACTCATGTCACGATACAATATTATTGCGATTTTAAAGATATTGCAATATTCTACAATATATTGCAACTTATTACCTTTTTTCCCCAACTTCAAATTTTTCCCAATTTCAAATGATGTCCCCAAAAGAAAACTTTGTCAACATCTGTTTTATCTAAAAAGATACATTTCTCTGTTTGTTCATCTCACTTCAATTTTATTGCTGCAAAATGGGATTGTCAAGCAGACAAACTGACCAACACACATATAATAAAAGATCCATACTTGGCGTCTGTGTATCGATACAGTTTTGTCACGGAAAATATCGCCATACTAAACTGTATCGATTTTTTACACTGTACAGATATGTACAGTGTGGTAACATTATAAGAGTATAGAATAAGTGTAGGTGCAGGATGAATAGTATGAAGAGCACTAGAATATAGCTCTGTACTAGGGCTGTGCTCGATTGAAGAACTTCTTAGTCGACTAACACTCCTTCAATTGTACCGATTAATCGATTAGTTGATTTAATCGACAGATCTGTAAATCTGAGTTTCTCCACTAAGAGACGTGATAAAAGCACCACTTTAATTCTTGTGTTTACCAGAGATGTGCTCGTCCGTTTCTTGGAAATAAGTCATTCAGCATGAAGAAAAGCATCAGACATGACTAATGGACTAAAGAGATCTAAGTTGACGAAGACCAAAACGACCAATTAGTCGACTAATCGACTAACAGGGAGCAGCCCTACTGTGTATAAGTGTAGTAATAATATGTTTCTACTTCTAAACCGGCCTCAACATTTCAACAAAGTACACAGTTGCCGTACAAGCAGCAAGCTCACATATACTGTCGGCGCCGATTAATCGGCACCGATAGTCGATTTGTGGAACTATCGTTATCGGCAAAAATCCACACCGATAGTTTTTTCCTGGTTGCGTCTGTTGCTGGAGCGGCTGAGAAGTGTGCGCTGTCATTCATTACACGGTACGTGAGAGCTGAGAAGGCTCTGCTGGCCTCTAGAGGCTCTTTCTAGCCTTTACAGGTGATCTTCTCTCCAGATGGAACTTGGGTCTTTTTTCGGGGTTGTTGAGCATTAAATCCAAACTGTTACATCCGAGATTTATCCACCTGATGTCCATAATTCATCACGTTTTCGGTCATTTCTGCCGCTAACTCCGTGCTACCCATAGACAGTAGGTGCTACCGACAAGGGAATCTCCCATGATGCCTTTGTTTATGTTTTCAACCAATGGGAAGGTATATAAGATATATAACGAGTATATAGTGGGAAAGATAGATCCCTCCAGGTCAGAGATCGTCTGTTACCGCTCTAAACCGACAGTTTAACTGTTTTTATTTGTTATTTATTACTTTTTGTTTCAGTTTGAATTAATGTCTTTTATTGACTTAAATATTTATATTTATTTCATTTAGCATGTTTTCATGGTTCAATACAGTTTTTATTTATTTTTATAATAAAGATCAGCACTGTTTTTTCGTGGAGTCTCATGTTTGTTTTTATCCAGTATCAATTCTAAATACTATCGGTCGATTAATCGGTTATCGGCAAATATGGCCCAACCTAAGCTATCGGTATCGGTCGACTTGTAACACACACTACTTATTTATATTAGGACAATACACATTAATCAACATTTCTGTAAATGCGCCAGTGTTAGCCAGTCAGCTAATTTTCAACTGTAGTACTATGCAAATATAACTTGTGTGTTTCAGATCAAGCGCTCAGCCCGGATGTGTGGGGAGTGTGACGCCTGTCTGAGGACGGAGGACTGTGCTCAGTGTGACTTCTGTAAAGACATGAAGAAGTTCGGAGGTCCAAACAAAATCCGGCAGAAGTGCCGCATGCGGCAGTGCGAGGTCCGAGCCCGGGTGAGTGACCAGACAGACAGTTTTCTGTTGTTCCTGATGAGGTGAAAGGTCTTTCTGTTGTTCTATTCAGACTCGGGGCCCTATTTTAACGATCTAAAAGCACGCCTGTGTGAAGCGCCTGGCGCTGGTGCGTTTTTTCCATGAATTTGAATCAGATTAGATTCCCCTTTTCTCCCAATTTGGTAGCCAATTACACCCAACCTAGTATCCAGTAGCAATGGACTACAGATGGAAATGAGCTTTTAGATAAATCTGGTGCGCCCATCTCTTTGTTTATTGCAAACATTAAATGTACAGTACAGGCCAAAAGTTTGGACACACCTTCTCATTCAATGTGTTTCCTTTTTATTTTCATGACTATTTACATTGTAGATTTTCACTGAAGGCATCAAAACTATGAATGAACACATATGGAATTATGGAATTAACAAAAAAGTGTGAAATAACTGAAAACATGTCTTATATTTTAGATTCCTCAAAGTAGCCACCCTTTGCTTTTTTATTAATAAGGGAAATAATTCCACTAATTAACCCTGACAAAGCACACCTGTGAAGGTAAAACCATTTCAGGTGACTACCTCATGAAGCTCATTGAGAGAACACCAAGGGTTTGCAGAGTTACCAAAAAAAGCAAAGGGTGGCTACTTTGAAGAATCTAAAATATAAGACATGTTTTCAGTTATTTCACACTTCTTTGTTAAGTACATAATTCCATATGTGTTCATTCATAGTTTTGATGCCTTCAGTGAGAATCTACAATGTAAATAGTCATGAAAATAAAAAGGAAACACATTGAATGAGAAGGTGTGTCCAAACTTTTGGCCTGTACTGTAAGTGTAGTAGTAACCCCTAACCCCTAATCCTAACCCTCCAAAAATCTTGTGAGAGGATAGGGCTTACATTGAAGGGAAATGTAGGAACACAAAACCTAATATTGAAAATGTCCTAGATATGTGGGAACATAGGGCTGTGAGAACATAGGGCTGTGGGAACATAGGGCTGTGGGAGCATAGGGCTGTGGGAACATAGAGCTGTGGGAACATAGGGCTGTGGGAGCATTGGGCTGTGGGAACATAGGGCTGTGGGAACATAGGGTTGTGGGAACATAGGGCTGTGGGAGCATTGGGCTGTGGGAACATAGGGCTGTGGGAGCATAGGGCTGTGGGAACATAGAGCTGTGGGAACATAGAGCTGTGGGAGCATAGGGCTGTGGGAACATAGAGCTGTGGGAGCATAGGGCTGTGGGAGCATAGGGCTGTGGGAACATAGAGCTGTGGGAGCATAGGGCTGTGGGAGCATTGGGCTGTGGGAACATAGGGCTGTGGGAGCATAGGGCTGTGGGAACATAGAGCTGTGGGAACATAGAGCTGTGGGAGCATAGGGCTGTGGGAGCATTGGGCTGTGGGAACATAGGGCTGTGAGAACATAGGGCTGTGGGAACATAGGGCTGTGGGAGCATAGGGCTGTGGGAACATAGAGCTGTGGGAACATAGGGTTGTGGGAACATAGGGCTGTGGGAACATAGGGCTGTGGGAACATATGGCTGTGGGAACATAGGGCTGTGGGAACATAGGGCTGTGGGAACATAGGGCTGTGGGAGCATAGGGCTGTGGGAGCATAGGGTTGTGGGAACATAGGGTTGTGGGAACATAGGGCTGTGGGAACATAGGGCTGTGTTGTGGGAACATAGGGCTGTGGGAACATAGGGTTGTGGGAACATAGGGCTGTGGGAACATAGGGCTGTGGGAGCATAGGGCTGTGGGAGCATAGGGTTGTGGGAACATAGGGTTGTGGGAACATAGGGCTGTGGGAGCATAGGGCTGTGGGAGCATAGGGCTGTGGGAGCATAGGGTTGTGGGAACATAGGGTTGTGGGAACATAGGGCTGTGGGAACATAGGGCTGTGTTGTGGGAACATAGGGCTGTGGGAACATAGGGTTGTGGGAACATAGGGCTGTGTTGTGGGAACATAGGGCTGTGGGAACATAGGGCTGTGTTGTGGGAACATAGGGCTGTGGGAACATAGGGTTGTGGGAACATAGGGCTGTGGGAACATAGGGCTGTGGGAGCATAGGGCTGTGGGAGCATAGGGTTGTGGGAACATAGGGTTGTGGGAACATAGGGCTGTGGGAACATAGGGCTGTGGGAGCATAGGGCTGTGGGAGCATAGAGTTGTGGGAACATAGGGTTGTGGGAACATAGGGTTGTGGGAACATAGGGCTGTGGGAACATAGGGCTGTGGGAACATAGGGCTGTGGGAGCATAGGGCTGTGGGAACATAGGGTTGTGGGAACATAGGGCTGTGGGAACATAGGGCTGTGGGAACATAGGATTGTGGGAACATAGGATTGTGGGAACATAGGGCTGTGGGAACATAGGGCTGTGGGAGCATAGGGTTGTGGGAACATAGGGCTGTGGGAACATAGGGCTGTGTTGTGGGAACATAGGGCTGTGGGAGCATAGGGTTGTGGGAACATAGGGCTGTGGGAACATAGGGCTGTGGGAGCATAGGGCTGTGGGAGCATAGAGTTGTGGGAACATAGGGTTGTGGGAACATAGGGCTGTGGGAACATAGGGCTGTGGGAACATAGGGCTGTGGGAACATAGGGCTGTGGGAACATAGGGTTGTGGGAACATAGGGCTGTGGGAACATAGGGCTGTGGGAACATAGGATTGTGGGAACATAGGGCTGTGGGAACATAGGGCTGTGGGAGCATAGGGTTGTGGGAACATAGGGCTGTGGGAACATAGGGCTGTGTTGTGGGAACATAGGGCTGTGGGAACATAGGGCTGTGGGAACATAGGGCTGCAGGAACATAGGGCTGCAGGAACATAGGGCTGTGGGAACATAGGGCTGCAGGAACATAGACTGACCCCAATAGGATAGCTTGGAGACAGGAAAGGGGAGAGAGGGGGGGGGGGCATACAGAAAAGGGCCGCAAGTCGGATTCGAACCCGGGCCACTGCAAAGGACTCAGACTACATGGTGGCACACGCTCTTACTGGGTGAGCTAGAGGTCGCCCCAGAAACAGACATTTCTGACAACATTATACACTTTAAGAAGACATGAGGCAGAGCTGTTAACAATTTATCGTCTCAGAGTATTAAAATAATTTTTATTTTTCAGTGAAATTGAAAAAATATGTATTTGTGTATTACCTCTACCAACAAATTAAGTTTTGAACCAATCCCAGGACACATATTTTGGTCATGTGACCCAGGAGATGTAACAACACAGGTACACAGCCTATGAAGTAAACCACTTTGATCCACTTTTTTTTCTTAAAGGTGC
>NC_041337.1:35749393-35754393 GCF_004354835.1 Perca flavescens | reverse complement strand
TCTCTCTGTAATTCTTCCTGCCTTTCTCCCTGTCTCCCTGTCTCACTTTCTCCCTGCCTCTCTCCCTTTCTCCCTGTCTCTCTTTCTCCCTGCCTCTCTCCCTTTGTCCCTGTCTCTCTTTAATTCTTCCTGTCTCTCTCCCTTTCTTCCTGTCTCACTTTCTCCCTGCCTCTCTCCCTGTCTCTCTCTTTCTTCCCATCCCCTCCCATTCTCCCCGTCTCTCTGTAATTCTTCCTGCCTTTCTCCCTGTCTCACTTTCTCCCTGCCTCTCTCCCTGTCTCTCTCTTTCTTCCCATCCCCTCCCATTCTCCCTGTCTCTCTGTAATTCTTCCTGTCTCTCTCCCTTTCTCCCTATCTCACTTTCTCCCTGCCTCTCTCCCTTTCTCCCTGTCTCTCTCTTTCTTCCCATCCCCTCCCATTCTCCCTGTCTCTCTGTAATTCTTCCCATCTCCCTCACTTTCTCCCCGTCTCCCTGTCTCTCCCTCCTCTCTCCCTGTCTCTCTCCCTTTCTCCCTGTCTCTCTCCCTTTCTCCCTGTCTCTCTCCTTTTCTCTTTCTCTCTCTCTCTCTCTTTCTCCCTGTCTCTCTCCTTTTCTCCTCTCTCTCTCTCTTTCTCCCTGTCTCTCTCCTATCTCTCCCTGTCTCCATGTCTGCCTGTCTGTCCATCAGTCGTATCTATGAGATCCTGCCTCAGAGGATCCAGCAGTGGCAGCAGAGTCCGTGCGTTGCCGAGGAGATGGGGCGGAGACAGCTGGAGCGAATCAGGAAGGAGCAGCAGGCGGCGAGGCTCCGCCTCACGCTGATGGAGAAACGCTTCCACGAGCTGGAAGGCATCATCGCCAACGCCAAACAGCAGCAGGTCCAACACCACGAGGAGGTGAGACCATTGACATAGCTAAACTGGACCAGCAGACCCCGTGTCTCTGGTCTGAGACCAGTGGAGGATATCAGAAGTCTCTTTCCCGGTGCTGGCTGAGTGTTACTGAGCAGCCTCCAACTGAGCTTGAAGACGTAGATGTGACGTCTGAAAGTGTGAAGTCTTCTGGTAGCTGTGAGAGAGAAATCTCAATCATTCCCAATCTCACAGAGACGGAGAGTGTAGGTATATGTAAGGAGATAACATAGACACAGGCTAATTACTGATCACTAACATGCTAGTTAACATTAGTAATTACTGATCACTAACATGCTAGTTAACATTAGTAATTACTGATCACTAACATGCTAGTTAACATTAGTAATTACTGATCACTAACATGCTAGTTAACATTAGTCATTAAACCTAAACAGCTAATGGAAGTCCAAACTGCCTGTGAGCTTCTCCTGTACTATACGGTAATTCCTCTACTGTGTGACAGTAAGTCTCGTGGTTATGACCCAATCGTTAGCCTATTTTTATAAAAGCGTCTGCTACGGAGCCATAACGTGAGCTACAAGGTAATGGAGCCTTTTATACATTGTCGTGTTTCTTTAGAAATAAACAACGGACAAATAGAGTCTTTAAACGCTTCAGATGTAAAGTTATTCTCTGTCAAAGTGACGTCAGAATGAATGGGAGTCAATGGGATGCTAACGGGAGGTGATGGCTTGTTAGCATCAAAATGGCGCCATAGGAGGTTCCAGTTCTGAAGCGAAGCTTACCCCCCCCCCTGGGTGAGACGGTCTGAGAAGTGAAGCCGATGCTGAAGCTCCTCAAAGCTGCATTCTCTCTAACTTCCAGCAGGGGGAGACTCCACCGGCTGTTTCTATAGAAGTCTGTGAGAAAATGAGCTTACTTCTCTCTTGATTTATTACCTCAGTAAACATTTTCATAATGAGTTTATGGTCTCAGTCTCTAGTTCCAAGTCTTCTTCAACGCAGCATGATGTTCATTTAGTAAATGATGCTCCCATTTATTTTAAAACAGACGATAAAGCAGGGGATGCTTTAGGACCTGTCAGTCAGGATAGAGGCTTAGCGATGCTAACCATGCTAACACTGGGGACGTTAAAATAGATGGTGCGTCTGTAAGCGGTCCAACAAAGTGTCCCCGCGAGGGACTGACCACTGAGACATGTATAAACACACTACCAAATGTAAAGAGACTTTGGGAGTCAAAATAAGTGCGTTAGTGCGGCACTGGTTGAATTTTACATGTGGAGGAATAAATCATTGGAATATAATCTCTCTCTCTTTCTGTCTCTCTCTCTCCATCTGTCTGTCTGTCTCTCTCCCTCTCTTCATCTGTCTGTCTGTCTCTCCATCTGTCTGTCTCTCTCTCTCTCTCTGTCTGTCTCTCTCTCTCCATCTGTCTGTCTCTCTCCCTCTCTCCATCTGTCTGTCTCTCTCTCTCTCCATCTGTCTCTCCCATCTGTCTGTCTCTCTCTCTTTCTCTCTCTCCGTCTGTCTGTCTGTCTCTCTCTCCATCTGTCTGTCTCTCTCCCTCTCTCCATCTGTCTGTCTCTCTCTCTCTCCATCTGTCTCTCCATCTGTCTGTCTCTCTCTTTCTCTCTCTCCGTCTGTCTGTCTGTCTCTCTCTCCATCTGTCTGTCTCTCTCCCTCTCTCCATCTGTCCGCCTGTCTGTCTCTCTCCATCTCTCTGTCTCTCTCTCTCTCCCTCTCTCCATCTGTCTGTCTCTCTCTCCCTCTCTCCCTCTCTCCATCTGTCTGTCTCTCTCTCTCTGTCTGTCTCTCTCTCCATCTGTCTGTCTCTCTCTCTCTCCATCTGTTTCTCCATCTGTCTGTCTCTCTCTCTTTCTCTCTCTCCATCTGTCTGTCTGTCTCTCCATCTGTCTGTCTCTCTCTCCCATCTGTCTCTCTCCCTCTCTCCATCTGTCTGTCTGTCTGTCTCTCTCTCCCTCTCTCCATCTGTCTGTCTCTCTCTCCCATCTATCTCTCTCCCTCTCTCCCTCTCTCCATCTGTCTGTCTCTCTCTCCCATCTATCTCTCTCCCTCTCTCCCTCTCTCCATCTGTCTGTCTCTCCCTCCAGGTGACAGAAGGTGACGGTGAGGACACAGACCTTCAGATCTTCTGTGTGTCCTGCAGTCACCCTGTGAACCCCAAGGTGGCGCTGAGACACATGGAGAGATGCTACGCTAAGGTCAGTGGCTCCTCCCTCCACACAGACGCATCCTGTCCTCGTTAAGATTAAGGCCCATGAAGACTTCTGGTTTGTGGTCTTTTTGGCCCCAAACACAATGACCCAGTTCAGTGGGGCAGTGGTGGCCTAAAGGTTAACCATCCTGTTGACCTCGGGTCAAATTTGACCCATTTAAAAAATATATTTCAACCAAATTGTCTGAAAAATAACGCAAATTGTTCCACACAACGCTCTTCACAAGTAAAATAAATGATCAGCCCACTACTTTCTTTAAATTTGGATGTTTTATGCAATTATTGCATTCTGTCTATCTGTCTGTCTCTCTCTTTCTGTCTGTTGGTCTTTCTTTCGGTGTGTCTGTCTCTGTGTCTCTCTCTTGCTGTCTGTCTCCGTGTATGTCTGTCACCATGTCTCTGTCTGTCTGTCTGTCTGTCTGTCCTTCTCTCTCCCTGTCCATCTGTCTGTCTCTGTGTCACCATGTCTCTCATTCAGTCTGTCTCTCTCCCTGTCTGTCTGTCTCCGTCTCTCTCCCTGTCTGTCTGTCTGTCTCCATTCAAAAACAAAATCATGAGAGAACGTTTAAATAAGTGACAAAAATGTCCGCAAAAGCTTAAAAAACGCGGGGGGAAAAATCCACAAAAACATCAAGAGGTGCAGAAAAAAATTGGGGGGCAACAAAATTTTTGAAAAAGATGACCAAAACGTTGAATTCATACTTTGCAGTGACGTCATTACCATGGATACCTGGCGGGCAAGTCACGGAAATTGCAGCCTTTCAGATTTCCAATACTACAATCAATCAACTATTTAGACCATAAGTCACTCAGAACTGGTGATCCACACACAGCACCCGCTGATGTTTTCATTGCTTTGAAGCTGGCCAAGTCTCTATACCAGACTTGGAGTTTGGAGATATTTACATCTATTTGGGTTTCTCTGCAACGTCATCACTGCTTGCGCACGCAACCGGGGGGCGATATTACGAATCCCACTATGGCCACGCCAAGACCCGCCTTTCAATAGCGTTCACACACTACTATTGGCCAGGCGTCCATGCTTACATGTACAGGTCCTATCCCCTGACCAATCCCCTAACCCTAACCTGAACCACTCGAGGTGAAATGCCTAAGCCCAACCAATCGAGCTGCTTCGTAGGGCGGGTGTTGGCGTGGCCATAGTGGGATTCGTAATTTTGCAACCGGGATGCAGGAAGAAGACGTGTTTTGTGTAGCTAGCTAGTAGCGGCACAGCGTAAGTCAAAATGCGAAGGAGTTGTTGCGTAGTTAATTGTACAAACAGAGCCAGTGATGGGTGCCTGATGTTTAACACACCTAGGGGGAAGCTAACCTGACTCCGCCAGATGGGTTGCTTCGCATTTGCTCGGCATATCCATCTGGGAACTTTCTGTTGGAGAACGTTTTGGAAGGGGCGGAAATACTGGTTAGCTGATTGGATAAACCATCTGTTTATCACCTATGTTGGTGATAGACGGGCCAAATCAACCAATCAGATCCACGAAGCGTATGAAAATACAACCACAAGCCCCTGCTGCTGCAGGCAAAGCATAGCTCGTAAGCTCAGCATGCAAGCAACATGTCGGTTAAGTAGATTTGCCGTTTGTGTAACGAGAATTTAGGAATAAAAGGAACCATTTCAGGTTCCCGGACCATATTCCAAAAGAAGGATCCAAGAGAAAAAAAGAATTAGCGAGCGGCTAACAGAATTAGGGCTACCGCTGTCTGGAAATACTGGTTAGCTGATTGGATAAACCATCTGTCTATCACCACCTAACCCACCTCAAAACCAATGTTAATTGGCCGGTCGTTTGGCTAACGGCTCCAAATTTTCTCTGCCTCAAGATGCCAGACTGATCTGCGAGTGGAGAACTGGAGCTCGCCAGATCAGGACGGTCTCACGAGGC
>NC_041337.1:35714393-35739393 GCF_004354835.1 Perca flavescens | reverse complement strand
TTAATCTATCAGCTAGCTTTGCTCTGATTGGTTACAGCGCTATCCTATTGGTGCAGAGGGAATTTGAAAGACAACCGTTGATCCCGCCCCCTCAGATTGAGCTCCGTCAATGGTGAGTTCCCAGACCTCAACATCTGGATGTGGGGCTGATGCTTGTCAGGCTAGTAGACTGAGATTTTAGAAATAAAGTCGCTAAGAGGGTCTGAAAAGTGGCTAAATCTAGAGAGGAAGTCGCCAAGTTGGCAACACTGCTCCCAGGTCTGGCTCCAGTAGGGGGTCCCTCCCTCTGGGGGAGATCAGGAGACCTTAATATGGACATATAGTGTTCAGAAAACGTTATTCCAATCGCTAAATCTATGTGTGTTCTTTACAGGGAACATTGACGCATGGTTTTTGGCCAGTTTTGACAGCCCCGTGTGTTTTTAAATTGGTCAGAGATGAAGATAAAAGGGAAAAGAACTAGAGATGTTCCGATACTGCCTAAAATGCTGGTATCGGTATCGGGAAGTACTGGAGTTTATGCACCGATCCGATACCACGTAATAAAGCCCTGAAGAAAATCTACGTTGAAGTAGATTATTTATGTTCTTTTTCCCGTTATAACTGACTGGACAATAAAACTTTCTTTTATTGTCAAAACTGGACAATAAAAGAAAGTTCTGTGGCGTTCATTGTTTGTGTTTGTTCATGTTTCACAAAGATAGAAATAATATCGCATCCATACAGGGATAGTAGTATACAGTTAGTAAACATAATAAAATATATGACACACTGGTATCGGATCGGTACTCGGTATCGGGCGATACACAAGTTCAGGTATCGCAATCGGTATCGGGAAGCAAAAAATGGTATCGGGCCATCTCTAAAAAGAGCCTTTTGTGTGCACTCTTTCCTCATTATTCTTCACGGCGACGACAATATGTTAAATCGGCCCAAAAACAAAAAAAGGCAGATGAAGGCCGATGCGTGGCGATGGGGCGGGACGCACGGTAAACACTCGGGGGACAGTCCCTCGCCATCAGCCCAGTCTGACCGACGACCTTTCAGTTCATTTCATTTATTTTGTATAGCACAAGTAAACCCAACAGAAGTCGACCACTGTGCTTCACATGACAAGAGTCAGGAAAGGATAACAGAATAAAACCTCCTTCAGACAGCAGAAAACATGAATTAAAAATAAGAATTTAGAGAAATGCACGCTCCGAGAGATGATGAGTTTAAACTCCTATAAAGAGGACAGCGATCTCAAGGAGACGGGGAGACTATTCCAGCCTAGGACCAACAGCAGCGAAGGCTCGGTCCCCTCTTGACTTTAGACGCAAGCGTGGCTGGGACAGATTGTAACAGTTCAGATAAGTAAGCTGGTGCAAGACCATAAGGTGGTCTCAACAACTAACATTACAGTAATGGCTGGAGGACAGAACGTAATCCTGTCTCTCTGTCTGTATGTCTGTGTGTCTGTCTCTCCGTCTGTCTCTCTCTATCTCTGTGTCTGTCTTTCTGTCCGTCTGCCTGTCTGTGTGTCTCTCTGTCTGGCCCTCTTTCTGTCTGTCTATCTGTCTGTCTCTTTGTGTCTGTCTGTCTGTCCGTCTGCCTGTCTGAGTGTGTGTGTGTGTGTGTGTCTGTCTGTCTGGCCCTCTTTCTGTCCGTCTGTCTGTCTCCCTGTCTGTCTCTCTCTCTCAGTGGTATAAGCTGGACGAGCTGTTTGAGCAGGAGAGGAACTTGAGGACAGCGATGACGAATCGAGCCGGTTTATTGGCTCTGATGCTGCACCAGACCATCCAGCACGACCCAATCACAACCGACCTGCGCTCCGCCAAGGATAGGTAGACAGACAGACAGACAGACAGACAGACAGACAGAGCCCTTCTGTTTGAAATGTGTTTGAATATTTCAGTCTGACAACATGCACATTACAGAGCCGACTGTCCCTCTGTAGCTCAGTATTATCAGAGTCATCTTTAATGTTTCTATGCTGTTTAATTCCTGAAGAACTACACTACCCATAACTCCCCCAGTCGGAGACCTAAACCACTACAGTCCAACAGAATCAAGTGTTCAATAATCTATAAAACAATACGGCATTATGAAATAAATACAGAGAAAATATGTGATGTTTATATAGTGCAATACATGTTTAATCCTTTCACAATAAGAGCTTATTGCAGGTTATTCCAGACAGATCGACAGGCAAGCACTTTTTTGATCCTTACGGCTAAATGCATTGTTACAGCACATTAATATGAATCAATATTACTCAAATCTGAAGCTAAACTCAACACAACACTACGGTTTCATCATCAAGTCTTTCTGCTTTGGTTTAAATCAAGAGGGTCGAACTCAACTTTTATTTCATCGAAAAGTCAAATATTCTTGACTGTTTTGTATATCTCATATAGCAGGAGTCTCAAACTCGACTGGGAAATGAGAATCACATCAGGGGCCTGACATACTGTATTTAATTTATTAACATGCTTTTATCAAATATCTTTGAATACAGCATGCCTCATATAGTCTGCTCTCGTATAGTTTGGTCGACATAAAGCCTTAAAAAAGTCAGCAAATAGTTCCTTAGCCATCATAGAAAAAAGCGTAGAAAGGCCGGAAAAAGTGACAAAATCATCAGGAAAAAACTTCAGAAGAAAGTGACAAAAACATAGGAAAAGACATTGGAAAACTGTCGGAAAAATGTCGGAGAAAGTGGCAAAAATGTTGAAAAAAACCATTTGACAACGCGCCAAAAAAACTTAGGAAAAAAGTGACCAAAACTTTGGAAAAAAGTGACCAAAACTTCGGAATAAAATGACCAAAACTTCGGAAAAAACATTGGAAAAAGCGACAAAAAAACTTAGTAAAAAAGTGACAAAAACATAGGAAAAGACATTGGAAAAATGTCAGAGAAAGTGGCAAAAATGTCGAAAAAAACATTTGACAATGCGGCAAAAAAACTTTGGAAAAAAGTGACCAAAACTTCGGAATAAAATGACCAAAACTTCTGAAAAAACATTGGAAAACGCGCCAAAAAAACTTCTGAAAAAATGTTGAAATAAAAAAACATTGAAAAAAGAAGTCGGGGTGCCGACTTTTATAAATCCGAATCTGTTGTTTCGCTTGATTTGCTAAATTCCATGATGTTTTTATGTGCTGAATGTGTCTATGGTAATACTGTATATAAGTACACAAGGTGTCAAACTCGAGGCCCACGGGCCAAATCCGGCCCCTCGCAGATTTTGGTCCAGCCCGCTAAAATCAATTTAGGTTCCCGAAACATTTTGGCTGGCCTAGTTTTTGTCACTCTTTTTACTTTTGCTGACGTTTTTGGGTATTTTTTTGTTGTGTTTTCTCAAGTTTTTGCCACTTTTTTTAGCCGTTTTTTTGCGTGCTTGTTTCGACGTATTTTGACCACTTTTTCTGACTTCGTTTTTTTTCTGTTTTTGCCATTTTTTTTTCGACCTTTTTTTATTTTGGATAGATGGATCAGCATTTTGTCAATGATGGCTAAGGACATATTTTCCTAACTTTTTTGGTGCTTTATGTGGACCAAACTGTTAGAGAGAAGACTTTATGAGACGTGCTATGTGTTACTTTTGTCTTAAATTAAAGCATGTTAATAAACTCTACATATCGGGCCCTGGATGATAATAATAACATTTTCTTGGCATACGGTACAGGCCAAAAGTTTGGACACACCTTCTCATTCAATGCGTTTCCTTTTTATTTTCATGACTATTTACATTGTAGATTCTCACTGAAGGCATCAAAACTATGAATGAACACATATGGAATTATGTACTTAACAAAAAAGTGTGAAATAACTGAAAACATGTCTTATATTTTAGATTCTTCAAAGTAGCCACCCTTTGCTTTTTTTGATAACTCTGCAAACCCTTGGTGTTCTCTCAATGAGCTTCATGAGGTAGTCACCTGAAATGGTTTTACCTTCACAGGTGTGCTTTGTCAGGGTTCATTAGTGGAAGTTTTTCCTTATTAATAAAAAAAAAAAAGCAAAGGGTGGCTACTTTGAAGAATCTAAAATATAAGACATGTTTTCAGTTATTTCACACTTTTTGTTAAGTACATAATTCCATATGTGTTCATTCATAGTTTTGATGCCTTCAGTGAGAATCTACAATGTAAATAGTCATGAAAATAAAAAGGAAACGCATTGAATGAGAAGGTGTGTCCAAACTTTTGGCCTGTACTGTATAAATCTATATCTCTTCTGTATTTCTTCATATGGTTGTGTATTCATTTAATATTGAACACTTGTGTGAATGATACGCACACGACATGCAGCTAAAACTTACCTATGTTCTTATATTATCTCATTTTATATCCCAGTGTTATCGCTACAGCTGGTTTTATATCTGGTATTGTTCCATCATGTTGTTTTTTCTACTTGTTGTTCATGTTGTATTCAAAGTATTGTTTCATTAAAAAACTGATGATGTTTTGTCATTCATGCAAATTGGTTTTTTTTTAATTAAACAGGTTTTCTGTTAGGAAATGTTATTTTGTTGGAGGTTAAAGGACAATTCCGGCACAAAATGAACCTTGGGGTTAATAACATACTGTACTGTATGTGTACCGAGTCGGCCGTTCTCTGGGATCTGTTTTCATGTTAATCTAATGTGTCCCTAGCTTGAAACAAGCTACCGCAAAACCACTGATTAGCTCCTAAAGCTAACTTGAGGGTCCTATTTTAATGATGTAAGCGCACGGTGTGTAGCGCCTGGTGCAGGTGCGTTTATGGCGTGTCCAAATCCAGTTTTGCTAGTTTGACGGCAGTAAAAAGGTGTCAGTGTGCCGGGTGCCTGGTCCTAAAGGGTTGTCCTTCGTGTCTTCATTAATCAGAGGTGTGTTTTGGAGCGTAACATGCAATCAACCAATCAGAGATCATCTCCCATTCATCAACCAATCAGAGATCATCTCCCATTCCCTTTAAAAGCCAGGCGCGTTTGGACCTTGGAGCATTGCTGTTATTATGGAGGATTTGCACCGTAATATTTTTATTTGTAATCTTCTGCGTGTGTGTGTGTGTGTGTGTGTGTGTGTGTGTTTGTGTGTGTGTGCTGCTGTGTGTCCCTGTGTGTGTGTAACAAGCATAGTGTGTGCACACTGTGCACGAGCCTAGGAGCATTTTACTAATGCTCTGTTAAAATAACAATGAAATGCTGCATTATTGCCTCAAGATAGCAATACTCCCAGAATGCACCTGAACAAACCTCCCTGTAAGACCAGCGCGCCCAGAATGCACCTGAACACACCTCCCTGTAAGACCAGCGCACCCAGAATGCACCTGAACACACCTCCCTGTAAGACCAGCACGCCCAGAATGCACCTGAACACACCTCCATGTAAGACCAGCGCGCCCAGAATGCACCTGAACACACCTCCCTGTAAGACCAGCGCGCCCAGAATGCACCTGAACACACCTCCCTGTAAGACCAGCACGCCCAGAATGCACCTGAACACACCTCCCTGTAAGACCAGCACGCCCAGAATGCACCTGAACACACCTCCCTGTAAGACCAGCACGCCCAGAATGCACCTGAACACACCTCCCTGTAAGACCAGCACGCCCAGAATGCACCTGAACACACCTCCCTGTAAGACCATCAGGTGCATTTGCTATTTAAACGACGTGGGCGCTGGACGGGAAACTGACAACTGGGTCGGTCTTAAACTAGCAAAGACACTTGGGTCGGGCTTTGCGCTGCGCCGGGTGCGAGATAGGACCCTAAATGTTTTTTGTCAGAGAAACAAACTTTTCTGAATTGGTTTGAAATTAAGTGTTTTGAAGATGAGCTGCTTATATTTGAGATAAATCTCCCCTCATGGATTGTTAAATATGAAGAAAGTGACAAAAACATTGGAAAAAGTGATTAGTTAGATGAATGAGTGTTTGTGTGTGTGTGTGTGTGTGTGTGTGTGTGTGTGACTATCATATTCATACATTTTATATAATTTAATTATGACATTGAAAGGTTTCTTTTAGGACTATAGAAGATACATTTATTTTTGAATTTAATATTGCTGTTATTCCAAAATTTAGCCTTTATTTTGGTTAAATAAAATTAAAAGAAAAAATATAAATAACATGGAAGGTTTAAATATAGTTTTGTTTCTGGAAAGTAAGAAAACAAATCTAATATAAAAAATAAAACAATTATATAAATTGTAAATGATATAAATTAAGAGCCAGCGTTGTTTATTCTGTGATACAAGTATAAGTATTGCATTCAAAAAGTAAGTTTTAATTTCTTTATATACTGCTAGGTTGTTTAATGTATAATGATATATCATCATTTGTTGTATTTGGTTTTAATAATAAGTCTTTATAATTTAAAGAACTGAAGCTGTCAGATAAATGAAGAGCAGTTAAAAGTACAATATCGGCTTTTAGATTATTAATTATTAAATAGAATTTGAATTAAATAATTAAAACTCTACAGTGTGTTCAGTCTGACACATCTGAGCAGATTTTAAATGCCGATGTCCCCCCCCCCCAAAAATGAAGAAAATAAACTTTGTTTTTTTTAGATTCAATTACGCGTCATCGTGTAAGCGCCGACGCTCTGCGTGTTGACGTCACATTGTGCGCCAGTTCAGTTGGCGGCGTCCGGAGAAAAACACAACAAGAAGCGAAACGAAGAGCTATTGTGAGTGTTTTTTCAATGTTTTATTTTCACAATATCAATTATTATTACATCACAGAGAGCCTAACGGGTTAGCTAACACTGTCAGAGACTGTTGGTTGTTGTTCAGACCGCAGAAGTGTGAGAAATATGTAACGTTAGATCCTTTTAACGTTACTGTAGTAAAAGTCCAACCGTCGGCAACGTTAACGTTAAAGGGTAACTGCCGTTTTTTCTCAACCTGGACCCTATTTTCCAATGTGTTGTTGTGTCTAAGTGACTGATGGGAACAACAGTCTTTGACATCGGTCCAGTATTAAGAGAGATCTCTGCAGTCGGCAGCAGAGAAACAAGCTACAATATAAGTTAATAGGGCAATCATCCAGCTTGTGTTTACCTTCACAAAAGTGCCTGTTTTACCGCTGACAGACTCAGATTATTATTCTAAGTGTCTGACAACATTATGAAAAGGATTTCCAAGGAGGTCGACCTTTCTGTTAAAGTGTAAGATCCTTTTTTAAAACATAAAAACATTCGCGAAATTGCGTTCGCTAACCCCACCAGACTCCATGTAAATAAACAGTAATTTTAGCATCGTAAAACACACTTCATTCAAAGTCGATAGAAAGAAAATAAAACTATGAAAAGCCGTTTTGGGTCGTCTTTCCACTTTTCAAGCCATCATAACTCTAGTTTTGTTTGAAATAAACACATAGTTAACTGATTTACAAGTGAAAATATGTTGACTCTATACATGCTAAAAGTATTGTTTTTTTAAATGGAGTCTGGTGGGTTTAGCGCTAGCGACTTCAGAGCTGTTTCTGGTTAAACAGAAAGGTCTCAAAGAGGTTTTAAAGCTCTATCTCTGTAGGGATCCTTTCTATAATGTTGTCAGACACAGAACAGAATAATAATCTGAGTCTGTCAGCTGGCGGACGCAGCTCCTTGTGACCGTGCATTTGCACGGCACTCCATCCATCCATCTTCGTCCGCTTATCCGGTGTCGGGTCGCGGGGGTAGCAGCTCCAGCAGGGGACCCCAAACTTCCCTTTCCTGAGCAACATTAACCAGCTCCGACTGGGGGATCCCGAGGCGTTCCCAGGCCAGGTTGGAGATATAATCCCTCCACCTAGTCCTGGGTCTTCCCCGAGGCCTCCTCCCAGCTGGACCTCCCTCCACCTAGTCCTGGGTCTTCCCCGAGGCCTCCTCCCAGCTGGACCTCCCTCCACCTAGTCCTGGGTCTTCCCCGAGGCCTCCTCCCAGCTGGACCTCCCTCCACCTAGTCCTGCGTCTTCCCCGAGGCCTCCTCCCAGCTGGACCTCCCTCCACCTAGTCCTGGGTCTTCCCCGAGGCCTCCTCCCAGCTGGACGTGCCTGGAACACCTCCCTAGGGAGGCGCCCATGGGGCATCCTTACCAGATGCCCGAACCACCTCAACTGGCTCCTTTCGACGCAAAGGAGCAGCGGCTCTACTCCGAGCTCCTCACGGATGACTGAGCTTCTCACCCTATCTCTAAGGGAGACGCCAGACCCCCTCCTGAGGAAACCCATTTCAGCCGCTTGTACCCTGGATCTCGTTCTTTCGGTCATGACCCAGCCTTCGTGACCATAGGTGAGGGTAGGAACGAAAACTGACCGGTAGATCGAGAGCTTTGCCTTCTGGCTCAGCTCTCTTTCGTCTGGCGGTGCGATAGATTGAATGCAATACCGCACCCGCTGCGCCGATTCTCCGACCAATCTCCCGCTCCATTGTCCCCTCACTCGCGAACAAAACCCCAAGGTACTCCTACTGCACGGCACTCAGACACCTCAAATCGTCACCAATGAAAAGGGAACTCCCCGCTGAGTTCAACGATACCTCACACAAGACTCTACATCATACGGTTCATTAGCTGATTATTAATGATGGAAACAATTGTTAGTTGCAGACCTGAGCTGAGCTCGTTGTTGTTCAGGATCAGAGATGCAGTCTGGACCAGATCCTCCCGGACCGAAGTCAGTCAGAAGATCTCCTCGTCTGTCTCCTCAGGTTGGTCAGCTGACACACACACACACACACGCACGCACGCACGCACGCACGCACACGCACAAACATACGCACACACACATACACACAGAGATACAAGCACAGACACATACTCAATGCCATTTGTGTGACGTCATGTTGTGTTCTTAAACCCTCCAAAAAACACAAGTAGACTTTATATTTCACAATTACTGTTTTCCGTCAGATTGTTTATAGATCTCAACGTTTCCGACCGCACTTGAAGGCAACTTATTTCACAGGAGAGAGACTGAGAGAGAGAGAGACTGATCTCTCCTGTGGCAGAGATAGAGGCAGTGATGTTTCCTGTACGGGCCTCTCACACCGCCTCAAAACACACTGACGAATCTGATCGCCACGAGCTAACGGTTGTGGTTAGCCAGCTCATTTCGGACTGTGACGTCACAGTCCGAGCCGATTTTGAACAGCTCACCAGGAGACTGAAGGCAGGACACATTCAGAAACCAGATCTCACTCAAAACAGCATGGATGGATTTCTTTCAAAGTTTGTATGTGTGTGGAAGCACCAGAGACACAAAAGAACACCCCAAATCCTAGAAAAAGTGTTTTTTTCATAATATGGGCACTTTAATAACTTTTCATCGTTAAGGTGTTGGGATGGTACAGACCAAGTTTGAAGTCCATCGGATGAAATCTCTAGGAGGAGTTCGTTAAAGTATAGCACCTTGACTTTTAGGCCTACTTCCTGTTGCCACTAGAAGGCGCTATGACTTTAAGTAAATATCGGCCTTTATTTGTCCTCAGGGTTGCTGGCAACAGGAAATCTGCCTTATATAACAAACATCGTCCGATTTGTCTTGTGTGAGGTATCAATGAACTCAGCAGAGACTTCCTTCTTCATTGGTGATGGTTTGGCCCGCCCCCTATGTTCAAGCCACGCCCCCTTTCATACATGCTGACCCATCTAAGGTAGAGTTTTATGTGAGGAGGTATCAACGAACTCAGCAGAGACTTCCTCATTCATTGATCATGGTTTGCCCGCCCCCTATATTTAAGCCACGCCCCCTTTACACCTAATGACCCGTTTGATGTAGACCCTTGTGTGAGATATCATTGACCTCAGCAGAGACTTCCTTTTTAATTGGTGATGGTTTGACCCGCCCCCTATGCTTTAGCCCCATCGCTTTACAGCCGATGAACCGTATGATGTAGAGTCTTGTGTGAGGTATCGTTGAACTCGGCGGGGAGTTCCCTTTTCATTGTTGACGATTTGCGGCGTCTGAGTGCACGGTCGCAAGGAGCGGCGTCGGCCGGTAACCCCGACGCGCGCAGCTGCGCGAGGGCCCGTCCATCGCTGCTCGCAGCTTTAATTGTGTTATATATCTTTTTTTGTGCATGTTACAGGTTTACAAAGTGAGAAAGCCCAAAGTCCCCCCCAAAGGGACTTACCATCTCCTACAGAAAACACTGTTCACCAACTGCTCCAAACAGCTCTGTTGTAGTCCAGCCTTTACTTCACCCTCATACTCTGCTTCTGACTGGCTAGTAGTCCTTACCTAGCTACTGTCAGGGCACGCCCTCATACTCTGCTTCTGACTGGCTAGTAGTCCTTACCTAGCTACTGTCAGGGCACGCCCTCATACTCTGCTTCTGACTGGCTAGTAGTCCTTACCTAGGTACTGTCAGGGCACGCCCTCATACTCTGCTTCTGACTGGCTAGTAGTCCTTACCTAGGTACTGTCAGGGCACGCCCTCATACTCTGCTTCTGACTGGCTAGTAGTCCTTACCTAGCTACTGTCAGGGCACGCCCTCATACTCTGCTTCTGACTGGCTAGTAGTCCTTACCTAGGTACTGTCAGGGCACGATCTCATACTCTGCTCCTGACTGGCTAGTAGTCCTTACCTAGCTACTGTCAGGGCACGCCCTCATACTCTGCTTCTGACTGGCTATTAGTCCTTACCTAGGTACTGTCAGGGCACGCCCTCATACTCTGCTTCTGACTGGCTAGTAGTCCTTACCTAGCTACTGTCAGGGCACGCCCTCATACTCTGCTTCTGACTGGCTAGTAGTCCTTACCTAGCTACTGTCAGGGCACGCCCTCATACTCTGCTTCTGACTGGCTAGTAGTCCTTACCTAGGTACTGTCAGGGCACGCCCTCATACTCTGCTTCTGACTGGCTAGTAGTCCTTACCTAGGTACTGTCAGGACACGCCCTCATACTCTGCTCCTGACTGGCTAGTAGTCCTTACCTAGGTACTGTCAGGGCACGCCCTCATACTCTGCTTCTGACTGGCTATTAGTCCTTACCTAGGTACTGTCAGGACACGCCCTCATACTCTGCTCCTGACTGGCTAGTAGTCCTTAACTAGGTACTGTCAGGTCACTTAACAACCACTGCATTTCGTCATCATCATTACACCAGAACATTTCAGGATTTTGAACAAAATGACGGATGTTCTTTACTCATCATAGGGCCATACCAAAGAAAATGGGATTCATTCTCAACTTCTCCCATTTAACATAGTTTGCCCAACCTCTTGGATGTTTTTAAATCTACCAACTTCCAGGGCAAGGGGAAGGATTCCTGTTCTCAACTGAGCCACTACAGTTTGCTGTAGCACAAAGTTCAGGATACACTGTTAACTGTCCGAGCTCTTGAACGCCCCTTGAACCACTGAATGAAACCTTTGAATGTGTGCAGGAACTTCTCAGAAACGTCTTCAACGTGTAGAGAAAAAAAAGTTAATTCGTTGACAGAGAAGATGAAAACCGGTCAATCATCTACCGGAGCTGCAGTTTGACCTCGGGTCCACTCGTCTCTAGTTTAACACTCGAGTGAACTCGGACGAGACCTTAAGTCCTCTCTTCTTTACCTCTTGCTTCTCTCGTTCTTTGACGTTATTTCAGTTTTTTTTTTTTTTTTCGGTTTGTCTGAACAGATTGTTGACCTCTTCCTTTCTGCAGAGCACCGCGAATGTAACGTTTCTTTAAGATATTCTTCACGGTAAACTGCGAGTTTAGTTTCGTTGGACTTTTTGGTCCGATAAACAAACGTTGAAGTAACCAAGGGAAATGCCACCGAGGAGCCTTGTACAGTTACGGACGAGGAAGAGATCGGCCAGAGAGAGAGAGACAGGCTGAACTAGGCTTTAGTATCTGATATTTCCCAGAGAGAGAGAGAGACAGGCTGAACTAGGCTTTAGTATCTGATATTTCCCAGAGAGAGAGAGAGACAGGCTGAACTAGGCTTTAGTTTCTGATATTTCCCAGAGAGAGAGAGAGACAGGCTGAAGTAGGCTTTAGTATCTGATATTTCCCAGAGAGAGAGAGAGAGAGACAGGCTGAAGTAGGCTTTAGTATCTGATATTTCCCAGAGAGAGAGAGAGACAGGCTGAACTAGGCTTTAGTATCTATTACTTCCCAGAGAGAGAGAGACAGGCTGAACTAGGCTTTAGTATCTATTACTTCCCAGAGAGAGACAGGCTGACCTAGTCTTTAGTATCTATAACTTCCCAGAGAGAGAGAGAGACAGGCTGAACTAGTCTTTAGTATCTATTACTTCCCAGAGAGAGAGAGAGAGACAGGCTGAACTAGGCTTTAGTATCTATTACTTCCCAGAGAGAGAGACAGGCTGAACTAGGCTTAAGCGTATGTGTTGCAGCCATCATTAATGGTTTAATACCAGGGTCTCTCCTAAGTGGAATGCAGCCATCAGTAATGTGCTTTTCCTCCTATGACATGTCAACATGTCTGCCGTGAGAAAAGTCTGTTGTCTCCTCCTAATTCATCAAGGTCTCCCGAACCTTCTTGACGTGTGTGAGATGAGTTGTGCTGCTCCTGAGGTTTTGCCTCCCTAACAGAGTGTGTGTTGCCGTTTTGTGTATTCAGTGCGGCAGCAGTAAAGGAAACGAGGAGAGGAAAGGAGGAGGTCTGCAGGAGGCGAAGAGGAGAGGCAAGATGGAGAGAAGCAGAGAGGAGGACGAGGAGCTGAGCGACAGGTTGCAGACGCTGGTAAGACACCAGAAACCGCTCGGAGTGATTCTTCTTCTCTAATAAAACGTCTTTACACCAACAGCTGATTAACAGGGGGGGGGGAACTACGGTAAGTACTTTTACTCAAGTACTGCAACTAACGGTTCTTTTCGTTGTTTGTGTGTGTGTGTGTGCGTGCGTGTGTGCGCGTACATGTATTTGTGCGTGTGTGTCTGTCTTTGTGTGCGTGCGTGTGTGTGTCTGTGTGTGTGTGTGTACGTGCGTGCGTGTGTGTCTGTCTGTGTTTGTGTGCGTGTGTGTGTGTACGTGCGCACGTGTGTGCGGGTGCATGTATTTGTGCGTGTGTGTCTGCGTACATGTGTGTGTGCTGCGCGCGCGGGTGTGTGTGCGCGCGTGTGTGTGTGTGCGCGCGTGTGTGTGTGCTTGCGTGTGTGTGTGTGTGTGTGTGTGCATGTCTGTCTGTGTGTGTGTGTGTGTGTGTGTGTGTGTGCGCACACGCGTGTGTGTGGGTGCATGTATTTGTGCATGTGTGTCTGCGTACGTGTGTGTGTGTATGTGTGTGTGTGCTTGCGTGTGTGTGAGAGTGTCTGTGTTGTGTGTGTCTGTGCGTGTGTGTGTGTGTGTGTTTTGTGTGTGTGTGTGTGTCTGTGTGTGTGTGTGTGTGTGTGTGTGTGTGTGTGTGTGTGTGTGTGTGTGTGTGTTGCGTGTGTGTGTGTGTGTGTGTGTGCAGGATCTGTCCAGCAGGACAGCAGCCAGTGGAACAGGTCTGGTTTCCTCTGACATCTTCACCCATCATAAGAACCTGTGGGACTCCAGGTGACCTCATCCCTCCCACAGCATGTAACACACACACACACACACACACACTGTGACTTTTTATTTTATTATTCTTTTGGGTCCTGATTATAGACGAGTGATGATGATAATAATAATAATAATAACTGTGTGTGTGTTGGTTGTTCAGTCATCCGGAGAGTCCAGACCGAGTGACATGCATCATGGAGGAGCTGCAGAGACAGGACCTGCTGTCTCACTGCATCAGAGTCGAGGTCTGTTTCTGTCTGTCTTTCTCTTTGTCTCTCTCTCTGTCTGTCTGTCCGTCTGTCAAATTTAACATTTGGCCCCGCATAGTCCCCGACTATGCGGGGCCAAAACATGTTAAACTATAACACATAGTAATATCCAATTAATCAGCCCATCGCTAACCTGTATCTATAAGAGCAGTAAGACAACATCCGTGTCTGACCCCTTTTCTTATTCAGCGCTCTAAAGAAAAAAAGCCACGCCGATGGTTACTCGTGTTTGTTTTCGCCGCCGCTCACTTTCTTTTTAGGGATTCGAGTCCTTCTGCTGAACATGCAGGTCTTTACCTGGCTCTACAATCAGTGACCGAAACATTTCGTGGGCCTGGTTCGGATTTCTCACTTTTTTTCTTCAACTGCTGCACAACAATTCCCCCCTGAATGAGAAATGGTATTAAAGTAAATGTTCACTGACGTGTGTGTGTGTGTGTGTGTGTGTGTGTGTGTGTGTGTTTTCAGCCCAGAGAAGCTGCAGAAGAGGATCTGCTGCTCGCTCACTCGTGAGTCCACTTTCTTTACGTTCTATTTCATGCGATGATGTCCGAACCACACGTAGAACAACAACTTCCACACACGTGGAACGTCCTGGAGCCAGACAGAGTCTGAGTGGAAGACGGAGACTCTTTTCTGTTTATTCGACTCCGTTTCAGTCCTACTCGAGGCCTTTCCACAGCGGGGGGGGGCGAGACGACATAAACGACACAAAAATGCAAAATAGACGCATGCGATGGTAATCTGCGACAGGCTTGAATATTGGCGCCAGCTCATCAACCGTGTCGTATCGATGGGACAGTTTGAACATTACATGTAGTTTAGCTGACGCTTTTATCCAAAGCGACTTACAATTGTTACATACCAGAGGCAACTAGGGGTTAAGTGTCTTGCTCAGGGACACATCGGCTGATGTATTGCATTGGGAATCGAACCCGGGTCTTCCGCACCAAAGGCATGTGACATATCCACTGCGCCATCACCACCCTGTTTGAAGAGAGAGAGAAAGTTACTCTTCAGACTGAGAGAGGAAGTGAGTGTGTGTGTGCACGCGTGTGCGGGTGCATGTATTTGTGCGTGTGTGTCTGCGTACGTGTGTGTGTGTGTGCGCACACGCATGTATTTGTGCATGTGTGTCTGCACATTTGTTACATATCAGAGGCAACTAGGGGTTAAGTGTCTTGCTCATCGGCTGATGTATTGCAGTGGGAATCGAACCCGGGTCTTCCGCACCAAAGGCATGTGACATATCCACTGCGCCATCACCACCCTGTTTGAAGAGAGAGAGAGAGAAAGTTACTCTTCAGACTGAGAGAGGAAGTGACCGAAATGCGTTCAGAGGAGCGGAGAGTTAGGCCGCCTGCGTGGCGTGAGCGTGTCGGCTGCGTGTCCGTTTTTATTTGGGTTCCCATGGCAACAGGTTAGAGTTTACACACTGCCTGCCTGACGCACGTCTCGAGGCGCGCCGAAAACGCGTGCGTACTAGAAATAGGAGCAACGCCTATTTTTCACGCCAGCGTGTCATTTAGACACAAATACATGTTAATAAATTACATTTTGTTGGTTGAAAGTCTCGAGGTTTTGACATAAATGCAGATATATAAATGTAATTTAAAAAAACTAATAATAATTAGCGATTTTCAAATATCGCACCTGTCAATCCTGAAGGAAATATTCTGGAGCCTATTTTGCCGTCAATACTGCCGACGTTGTCTTTGCTGTAATTAGATCAGAATATATTTAGGTTTAACATGAAGTATACTACTGCATTTTATCAATGGGGAGGGACGGGGCTTAGCTCGTAGGGTCTAGTTGGTGCGTTATGATCCTCATACGCAAAACAACGCAACGTGATTGGATGATGTCTTCAATCGCAGTGCATAAGATCCATTATATTAGAATATATATTGACATGTGAATTAATCGCAGGAATGTTTCTCTGTAACCTTTTCTGATTTTACTGTTTTCTATGTTCATTCTTTCTATTGTATGACATGTGTTTCTGATGTTAAGCACTTTGGATACCTGCTGGTTTTGTAAAGTGCTATGTAAATACATTTTGATTGATTGATTGATTGAACTATCGGTGCCGATTAATCGGTCTACCTCTAGTAAGGACCAATCTCTGCTCTCCCTTCGTGTGTGTGTGTGTGTGTGTGTGTGTGTGTGTGTGTGTGTGTGTGTGTGTGTGTGTGTGTGTGTGTGTGTGTGTGTGTGTGTGTGTGCGTGTTTGTAGGAAAGATCACGTGGGTTTGATGAAGTCGACTCAGGCGATGACAGAGAGGGAACTACAAACTCTGTCTGAGAAATACGACTCAGTTTACCTTCATCCTGTAAGAGGACACACACACACACACACACACACCCACACACGGACACACACACACACACACAGACATACATAGACACACAGACACACAAACACACACACATACACGGACACACACAGACATGCATAGACACACACACAGACACACACACACACACACACACACAGGCACACAGACATACACACACAGAGACACATACATACACACAGAGACACATACATACACACACACACACACACACACACACACACACACACACACATACATAGAGACACACATACACACACACAGTGTAGTAATTAAGTTCAAATCTAACTATAAATCACGGACCGTGTGTGCGTGTGTGTGTGTGTGCATGCATGTGTGTCTGGGTGTGTATCTGTGTGTGTGTCAGGAGTCCTTCCAGGTGTCTCTGTTGGCGGTGGGTTCGGTCCTCCAGCTGGTTGATCAGGTGATGACCTCTGAGCTCAGGAACGGATTCGCTGTCATCAGGTAACTTCCTCTCTTTATGGCACGTTCAGGTGCTCCTCGTTGGCTTGTAAATTCAGTCATTCACCAGTTCACCAGCAGGAAGTTTCCAACGAACGGTGTGAAACTGGGAGCAAGTTCAGTCAGTGCAGCAGGTTAATGTGTCCAGCTGTTAAAAATGGATGATATTTTAAACCATCACTTCCTGCTGCTTTTGTTACACATTAAGGGTCCTATTTTAACGATGTAGGCGCACGGTGTGTAGCGCCTGGTGCAGGTGTGTTTAGGGCGTATCCAAATCCAGTTTTACTAGTTTGATCCTGGTCCTAAAGGGTTGTCCTTAGTGTCTTCATTAATCAGAGGTGTGTTTTGGGCGTAACATGCAATCAACCAATCAGAGATCATCTCCCATTCCCTTTAAAAGCCAGGCGCGTTTGGACCTTGGAGCATTGCTGTTATGATGGAGGATTTACACCCTAATATTATTATTTGTAATCTTCTGCCTGTGTGTGTGTGTGTGCTGCTGTGTGTCCCTGTGTGTGTAACAAGCATAGTGTACACGCGCTGTGCACGAGCCTAGGAGCATTTTACTAATGCTCTGTTAAAATAACAATGAAATGCTGCGTTATTGACTTTAGACCAGGTTTTTGTTGGTCAATGGTGTGATCACTTCCCGCTGCCTCAAGATAGCAATACTCCCAGAATGCACCTGAACACACCTCCCTGTAAGACCAGCACCGCCCAGAATGCACCTAAACACACCTCCCTGTAAGACCAGCACCGCCCAGAATGCACCTGAACACACCTCCCTGTAAGACCAGCACGTCCAGAATGCACCTGAACACACCTCCCTGTAAGACCAGCACGCCCAGAATGCACCTGAACACACCTCCCTGTAAGACCAGCACCGCCCAGAATGCACCTGAATACACCTCCCTGTAAGACCAGCATGCCCAGAATGCACCTGAACACACCTCCCTGTAAGACCAGCACCGCCCAGAATGCACCTGAACACACCTCCCTGTAAGACCAGCACGCCCAGAATGCACCTGAACACACCTCCCTGTAAGACCAGCACGCCCAGAATGCACCTGAACACACCTCCCTGTAAGATCAGCAGGTGCATTTGCTATTTAATCGACGTGGGCGCTGGACGGGAAACTGACAACTGGGTCGGTCTTAAACTAGCAAAGACACTTGTGTTGGGCTTTGCGCTGTGCCGGGTGCGAGATAGGGGCCTAAAAGTCGTTTGTGAATCACAAAGAGACGGAGCGCATCGCGTCATAATCTTAAAAAGCCACGCCCACTAGAGGGGAAAACTATCAGTGCCAAAATGTGCAACTAATGGCTGAAACGTAGCAAACTAAAAACATCAAATTTAAGTGTGTCAAAGGGTTATTTTAGCACCCTTTGTCTACCAGAGAGGACAAGTTAGCTGTTAGTAAGCTAACGTTAGCTATGTGTTAGCAAACTAAAGCACTTTCAAACATAATACTGTAGCTTTCTGATTGATCCACATTCCACTATTACACAAGTGGCATCCTGCCAAATGCTTTAGCTTAACTTACAGATATAAATTCAGCCTAAAACTGATATTTAACTTGGTAACAAAGTGCTTGCTGCTCACGTAACGTTGGGCCTAACGCTAGCTTAGTGTCTTCCCGTTCTTCCTGCTGATTCTTCGCGTCTGTGTCCACTCGTGTCTTCGTAGAGCTCCGTTAATCGGTTCGACAGCTTATAAAAACTTAGTTCTGGGTTCTTTACATTGTTGTTAGTTTCTGTTTGTCACTCAAACTGCTGTTTCTCTCACCCTGTCTGTCTGTCTCTTTTTCTGTCTGTCTGTCTGTCTGTCTCTCTGTCTGTCTGTCTGTCTGTCTGTCTCTCTCTCTTTCTGTCTGTCTGTCTGTCTGTCTCGCTCTCTGTCTGTCTCTCGCTCTCTCTGTCTGTCTGTCTGTCTGTCTGTCTGGCTCTCTCTCTCTGTTTCTCTCTCTGTCTGTCTGTCTGTCTGTCTGTCTGTCTGTCTGTCAGACCTCCAGGTCATCATGCTCAGTCCAACATGGCCAACGGTTACTCTATTTTCAACAACGTGGCGATTGCAGCTCGATACGCTCAGAAAAGACACTCGGTCGACAGGTAGGTGTCAGCGTCTGATGTATACTCTGCTCTGATTGGCTGATGGTCACTCTGACATTGACTATTATTATTAATCTGTGTTTTCATTCAATGTTTGTTCAAACAGTGACATTAAATACCTTAACACTGACTGCTTTTATTCTGAAGGGCAGAAGTTCATATTGAAAGTCTTATTGTTATAATGTGTGTGTGTGTGTGTGTGTGTGTGTGTGTGTGTTGTGTGTGTGTTATTGTTATAATGTGTGTGTGTGTGTGTGTGTGTGTGTGTGTGTGTGTGTGTGTGTGTGTGTGTGTGTGTGTGTGTGTGTGTGTGTGTGTGTGTCAGGGTGTTGATAGTGGACTGGGATGTTCATCACGGTCAGGGCATCCAGTACCTGTTCCAGGAGGACCCCAGGTAAACTTCCTGATCCTCCTTCCTGTTTACATACCACAGCTGCAACCAACATTTGTTTAATTGTTGACTAATCTGTCGATTATTTTCTCAAACTAAAAAGAAAATGGTGAAAAATGGGGATCGGTGTTTCCCAAAAAAGCCCAAGATGACTTCCTCAAATGTCTTGTTTTTGTCCCCAACTCAAAGATATTCAGTTTCCTGTCCCAGAGGAGAGAAGACACTAGAACAATATTCACATTTAACATGCCGACATCACAGACATTTTACTTGTTTTCATTAGAAATGATTCTAACTGACTGTGTGTGTGTCTGTCTGTCTATCTGTCTGTCTGTCTGTGCATCTGTGTGTGTGTGTGTGTTTCTCAGTGTCCTGTACTTCAGTGTCCACAGGTATGAGCATGGGTCTTTCTGGCCTCACCTGTCGGAGTCTGACTGCCGGTTTGTGGGCAGCGGACGAGCTGTAGGCAGAAACATCAACCTCCCCTGGAACAAGGTGACCACTCACACTCTTTTATTACTGATTAGTAAACTAATAAAACGGATCAACCGTTTGTTCCGTCCATTGTAAACAGAATTCAGCTCAAACTGTTTGGGAACTGATAGCTGATCTGTTTGCTGTGTTATTGATCCCTCAGACGGGGATGACAGACGCTGATTACATCGCAGCTTTTCAACAACTGCTGCTGCCTGTAGCCTACGAGGTAACACAGATACACACACACACACACACACAGGAAACCTGTTACTGCTGATAAACTGGATTTTTATATTGGTGTGTGTTCAGTTTCAGCCTCAGCTGGTTCTGGTCTCGGCTGGATTTGATGCTGCAGTCGGAGATCCAAAGGTAAAAACACAAATAGATTGATGATAGATAGATAGATAGATAGATAGATGACTTGTATTAATCCACAGTGGGTAAATTAGGGTGCCTTCGCAGCCAGGTACCTTAAAAACAGTCACAACACATACATTATTGTTAATAGAGTACAATACAATACAAATGCACTTTTAGAGGAATGATACAAATACAGTGGAGATGCATTTTCTAACATTTAATGTGTGTGTGTGTGTGTGTGTGTGTGTGTGTGTGTGTGTGTGTGTGTGTGTGTGTGTGTGTGTGTGTGTGTGTGTGTGTGTGTGTGTGTGTTTACGTCCAGGGGGACATGTGTGTGAGTCCTCAGTGTTTCCATGTTCTGACTCACATGTTGATGAGTTTGGCAGAAGGTCGACTGGTACTGGCTCTTGAGGTAAAAACACATCATCAGTGTTTAATATTTAGGGCTGTCACGATTTGATGAGCTTTGGATTTTAACTATTGAAATTGAAAGGCTGATCGGTGATTCCCCCAGTATTTTTTCTCCCTCGCCCCCCTACTTGCACACGTCCAAGAAAGGGTCAGAAGAAAAAAAAACAACAGACACAGCGTAGCTTAGCGGCTGGTAGCATGCAGCTAAAGACTCGGGGTAACATTAGCTCAGCAGTAGCCTGCAGCTAAAGACACAGGGTAACATTACCTCTGCAGCTAAAGACACAGGTTAACATTAGCTCAGCGGTAGCCTGCAGCTAAAGACATAGGGTAACATTAGCTCAGCGGTAGCCTGCAGCTAAAGAAATAGGGTAGCATTAGCTCAGTGGTAGCATGCAGCTAAAGAAATAGGGTAGCATTAGCTCAGTGGTAGCATGCAGCTAAAGACACCGGGTAACATTAGCTCAGTGATAGCTTGCAGCTAAAGACACCGGGGAACATTAGCTCAGAGGTAGCCTGCAGCTAAAGACACAGGGTAACATTAGCTCGGCGGTAGCTTGCAGCTAAAGACACCGGGTAACATTAGCTCTGCAGCTAAAGACACAGGGTAACATCAGCTCAGCGGTAGCCTGCAGCTAAAGACACAGGGTAACATTAGCTTAGCGGTAGCCTGCAGCTAAAGACACAGGGTAACATTAGCTCAGCGGTAGCATGCAGCTAAAGACACCGGGTAACACTAGCTCAGCGGTAGCTTGCAGCTAAAGACACCAGGTAACATTAGCTCTGCAGCTAAAGACACAGGGTAACATTAGCTCAGCGGTAGCCTGCAGCTAAATACACAGGGTAACATTAGCTCAGCGGTAGCCTGTAGCCAAAGACACAGGGTAACATTAGCTCAGCGGTAGCCTGCAGCTAAATACACAGGGTAACATTAGCTCAGCGGTAGCCTGCAGCTAAAGACACAGGGTAACATTAGCTCAGCGGTAGCCTGCAGCCAAAGACACAGGGTAACATTAGCTCAGCGGTAGCCTGCAGCTAAATACACAGGGTAACATTAGCTCAGCGGTAGCCTGCAGCTAAAGACACAGGGTAACATTAGCTCAGCGGTAGCCTGCAGCCAAAGACACAGGGTAACATTAGCTCAGCGGTAGCCTGCAGCTAAATACACAGGGTAACATTAGCTCAGCGGTAGCCTGCAGCTAAAGACACAGGGTAACATTAGCTCAGCGGTAGCCTGCAGCTAAAGACACAGGGTAACATTAGCTCAGCGGTAGCCTGCAGCCAAAGACCCAGCTTCAGCTCCGACAGGACTTCGTTAAACTAAGTAATCTCGTAATCCCTGAGAAACTCAAACTGTTGTTGCAAAGTACCCTTCTGCCATTTAGTGCCTTTTATTGTGGCTCTGCCGTCACTGCTGAAAGAAAATGTTCAATTGAATGGAATGATAACCTTAAATTAAAAAGTCAATTCAAATCATGGACTTGGAGAATCGTGACAACCCTGATATATACTGTATACCATCTACATATAAGTGTATGTGTGTAGTAGTATACTTTTTACTTGTACAGGGAGGTTATAACCTGCAGTCGACAGCAGAGAGCGCCGCGGCGTGTGTCAGAGCTCTGCTGGGAGGAGCCTGTCCTCCTCTGACTCCCCCCACCGCTCCATCTGACAGGTAACATGTTTAGTTTTAGTTTAGTTTATTTAGCAGGACAATGTGCAGTTACATTAAAAAGATGGCTGCACCAGATTTAGCATTATGCTACTTTCCATCTGTAGTTTATAATTATAATGACATAACAGAGTTGAGTTCATGACAAAAACAATAAACATAACATGTTTATACAACAAGACAGTTAAGACAATATAAATAGACTATTTACACCAAAGGTGCAATACACAAAAATACACAACAATGGAATAAAAAGCGTTAGTGAGAGCAGGTCTGATGTTCTAAAAGGAAGTATTTAACTGCCCGCGAGAAGCTTTTAAAATTTGAGATATTCTTTAAATTGTTAGGAAGCCCATTCCATTCTTTGACTGCTTTATAGGAAAAGGCTGATTGAGAAAAAACTGATTTTCTTTTGGGAACATTGCAATCACCCCTGGATACAGACCTCAAGGCTCTGTTTGTAAATTTAGAGCGTAGCTGTACATATGTTTTTAAATGGGGTGGAGCTTGATTATGTAAAGATCTAAGAGGATTTAAAACAGTTGGTTTGGCTTGAGACCATGATGACATACAATACAATATGTGATAAAATCATTGCATTAAAATAAGATGTTGCTGCTTCCAATGACAAAGAGCTTCTAATGTGCCTGAAGTTAGCAATATTAAATTTCAAAACACGACAAACCCTTTTAACATGTTTTTTAAAATCTAGTACAGGATCCAAGATCACTCCCAGGTATTTAACTTCTACCACATTTTGGATCATATAACTATCCACATAAATATGTGGGAGTGGACTTTGAATTTTTTTATTTGAGAAATACATTGTTACCGTCTTCTCCGTATTCACATAAGGCACGACTTGTTCATCCATTCTGTTGCTTTACTCATTGCCTCAGATAGTTTAGCAGCAACAATATTAACATTGGAATCGTGTGTATATAAAACCGTGTCGTCAGCGTACATCAAGACCTCCACGTCCTCACAAATGGAAGGTAGGTCATTGATGTACAAACTGAAGAGCAATGGCCCCAGAAAGGACCCTGGGGTACCCCTGTAATACAGGATCTAAACGGTGAAGTTTTATCATTTATTCTTACGCACTGGTAATGGTCTGCTAGATAAGATTGCAGCCAGCTAATAGTGTTTGTGGAAAAATTAAAATCCCACAATTTTGTTAGCAGCACTGAGTGGTTAACGGTGTCGAATGCCTTACGTAGATCCAAAAAACGGCCCCGACCACTCCTCCCTTATCTAGACTGGATTTGATCACCTGAAGGAAATAACAAGCCGTGCCGGTGGAGTGTTTAGATCGGAAGCCAAATTGCATGGGGTGTAACATATTTCCATAGTTAAGGTGCTCAATCAGCTTTTCGGCAACAATTTTTTCAATTACTTTAGAGACTACAGGAAGTATACGTACTTATGGGTCTATAATTTGTAATGTCTTTTATGTTTCCTGATTTAAAAATGGGCGTAACAATTGCCATCTTACAGGAAGAAGGGAAAGCACATTCTCTAAATGATTGATTAACTATGTGCACAATTGGTTCAGCAAATACCTCTTAATATTTTTTTAATAACTGCAAATCAAATCCCCATGAGTCCTTTGCTCTCGAGATCGAGAGTGATGTAATAACTGCGTTGACCTTGCCTTCATTTACACATTCGAAGTCCAGTACTTCCACGACGGTGGATTGTGATCCTCCTGTGGTACCACCAGCCGTGGCCCCAACAATGGCTGCATGGGGCGTTAAAAGCAGCTCAGAGGGGTTACTTAATTCCAGTATTGAGGAAATGAAGTAATCATTAAACATATTGGCAACCATTAAGCTGTCATTTACAGTGACTTGCGTTTCAGGTGTAAGTGTTTCATTATTGTCAATGTTTATGTAAAGTTCGATCGGTCCTCTTTTAATCTGCTCTTTGCCTGAAAGATTAATACACTTCCAAATCATTTTACTATTCCCTTTAGCCTGGTTAATTATATCTAAAAAGAAGTCTGCTTTAGCTCTTCTGAGCTGTCCTATGACTTTATTTCTCAGATTTTTAAAAATCAACTGGTCAGTCCCCAACCTAGACTTGAGATACTTTTTTAAGGAAGCATCTCTTTCTTTCATTAAAAGCCATAACCTCTCACTAAGCCATGGTAAGGTTTTTTTACTTTTAAATTTTCACGGCTTCCTTTTTGTGTATTTAGAGAGAATTTGGGTAATTGCATTTTTAAGAGTGCTAGAGGCCTGCTCATAGTCCTGACCACCGACTAAACCATTTCGAACAGTAGTATTTATTTCAGTATCCAAGAGCTCCATGTCACGCTTAGGAATAAGTGAGATATAGGTCTTTTCTCTATTTTGATTTCTATAACGGGTTTTGGGGTGTTTCCTTGAGACCAGTGTTAGATTATGGTCTGATAAACCGGTTATTAAATTATAGATTTTATTGACACGATCTGACTTATTAGTAAATATCAGATCTAGTAGTGTTTTAGTGGAGCTAGTTATTCTAGTTGGATTCCTTATCATTTGAGTCAGATTAAACTGTTTAGCCAGGTGCCTTAATCTATTAGAATGCGTTTTATCCAACCAATTTAAGTTAAAATCACCCATGAAAATAGTTTCCTTGTTGTTACAGACTTTAAATACATCTTTTAACATATCAAAAAAAGTATCCTTCTCATTAGGCGGCCTATATAATACTACAACATTAAAAGACATTTCAGGGGATAAACAAATCGTAACTCCCACACATTCCAAGCCATTTTCAGGAAGAACCATCTGCTGACATTGGATATTCCTTTTAACATATAATAGCACACCCCCTTCCTTTTTATGTGGTCTATCTCTTCTAAATAAATTGTAATTTTGAATATTATAAACACTTGCAGGGGTATTTTTTTTCAACCATGTTTCGGAGAGACCTAAGTAGTCCAGATTTGAGTCATATAATAATTTTTCCAGTTGTTCCGTTTTAGATGGGAGACTTCTGATATTGATGGTTTAGCTTCCGGGTCCCATAGAATTTTCGCATGGTTAACAGTTTGTAAA
>NC_041337.1:35691893-35709393 GCF_004354835.1 Perca flavescens | reverse complement strand
TTGGAGGGCAAAGAACACCGAGTACAACCCAAAGAACACCATCCCCACCGTCAAGCATGGTGGTGGCAACATCATGCTTTGGGGTGCTTTTCAGCCAAGGGGACGGGACAACTCCATCGTATTGAGGGGAGGATGGACGGGCCATGTATCGTGGAATTCTGGACCGACATCTCCTTCCCTCAGTGAGAGAGCTGAAGATGGGTCGAGGATGGGTGTTTCAGCACGACAACGACCCTAAGCACACCGCCAAAGCAACAAAAGAGTGGCTGAAGAAGAAGCACATCAAGGTTCTGGAGTGGCCTAGCCAGTCTCCAGACCTGAATCCAATTGAAAATCTTTGGAGGGAGCTTAAAATTCGAGTTGCCAGGCGACAACCTCGAACCTGAATGATTTGGAGGCTGTCTGCAGGGAGGAGTGGGCCAACATCCCTGCCGAAATGTGCACAAACCTTGTCACCAACTATAAAAAACCGTTTGACATCTGTGCTGGCCAATAATGGCTTTTCTACAAAATATTAACATGCTGTTTGTCCAGGGGGTCAAATACTTGTTTTTCCTCATCAGATGGTTATCAATTTTAATAAATTCATATGATGTGATTTTCTGGAATTTTCTTTGGGATTCTGTCTTTCACTGTTAGAATGTACATATGATTAAAATTGTAGATTTTTGCATTCTTTGTAAGTGGGCAGAGCTGCAAAATCAGCAAGGGGTCAAATACTTATTTCCCCCACTGTATATATATATATATATATATATATATGTGTATATATGTGTATGTATATATATATATACTTTATGTGTATGTTCCACACGCAGTTTAAGATGAGTCATGTTCCACAGACGGTTTAAGATGAGTCATGTTCCACACGCAGTTTAAGATGAGTCATGTTCCACACGCAGTTTAAGATGAGTCATGTTCCACAGTCATGTTCCACACGCAGTTTAAGATGAGTCATGTTCCACACGCAGTTTAAGGTGAGTCATGTTCCAGTTGGTCTCTCCAGGTGAGTAACGCAGTGGCCATCGTTCGTCCACCTGGTCATCACGCAGAGAGAGATTCTCCGTGCGGTTTCTGTTTCTTCAACACGGCAGCCCTCGCTGCTCGCCACGCCCAGAAAATATCCCAAGATGCACTGCTGCGGGTCCTCATCCTGGACTGGGACGTTCACCACGGCAACGGGACGCAGCACATGTTCGAGGACGACGACAGGTAGGGAGTAGGGGCGGGAATCACCAGAGGCCTCACGATACGATATCATCACAATACTTATGTCACGATACAATATTATTGCAATTTTAAAGATATTGCAATATTCTGCGATATATTGCAATGTATTACCTTTTTTTCCAACTTCACATTTTTCCCCAATTTCAAATTATATCCCGAAAAGTCAACATCTGTTTTATCGAAAAAGATACATGTCTATGTCTGTTCATCTCACTTCAATTGTATTGCTGCAAAATGGGATTGTCAAGCAGACCAATACATATATATAATAAAAGATCGATACTTGGCTTCTGTGTATCGATACAGTATTTCCACAAAAAATATCGCGATACTATGCTGCTATATGTATCGTTTTTTCCCCCCACCCCTATTATTTATAACTCTTTATTTTCGTTCGTTAGGTTCCCCAAATGTTAACACATTTTGCAGCTGAAATTTCAAGAGTTGGAGGCCCGGGTAGCTCAGTTGGTAGAGAGCGCGCCCATATCGAGAGGTTTTATCCCTCGACGCGGAGGCCCAGGGTTTGAATCCGACATGTGACCCTTTCCTACTAGCCTGACCAGCCAGCCCCACATCCAGATGTTGAGGTCTGGGAACTCCCCATTGGTCAGGGCTCAATCCGAGGGGCGGGATAAATGGTTGTCTTTCAAATTCCCTCTGCACGCGATAGGATAGCGCTCCAACCAATCAGAGCAACACTAGCTGATAGATTAAACTTTAAACTCCGAACACATATTCTTTTTTTAAGAATGACTTCAGTGCCGTTCTTTGTTCTTTTCTCAAAGTAAAGCTGAACTCCGAGTCTTCCAGCAGCAGCAGCAGCAGCCATAAGCCCCGCCCACCCACTCTATACACGATGTGATTGGCCTGACCAGAGTTTGGTTTTTCCAGCTCGCAAAGCCGACGGAGAGCTGCTAGACTGACCCTGGTTGCAAAATAAATTTGCTGCCACTAGGGTGCGTCTAGATTCCTAGGCTACTTTCCTACATGTCACCCCCCTAAAATACCACACACACGCACACAAAAAAACTAACAAAAATTCAACGGCTTTTAATTTATACTATATATAATATAATTGATACAGTTTTGCCACGGAAAATATTGCGATACTATGCTGTATCGATTCTTTCCCCCACCCCTAGTGGGGAGCAGTGTGATGTGAAGCGAAGACGAGTGAAGTGAAGTGAAACGTTGACGGGTTTTCTCTCCGTCTGCAGCGTCCTGTACGTCTCCCTCCATCGCTACGACAACGGGACGTTCTTCCCGTCTTCGGAGGACGCCGCCGCCGACAGGGTGGGCGTGTCCAAGGGGGCGGGCTACAACGTCAACGTGGCGTGGAACAGCGGGCGCATGGGCGACTCGGACTACCTCGCGGCCTTCCACAGCGTCATCATGCCGATCGCCACCGAGGTAAGAGACGGACGCCATGACAGCTGTCCAAGGGAGGTGTGTTCAGGTGCATTCTGGGCGTGCTGGTCTTACAGGGAGGTGTGTTCAGGTGCATTCTGGGCGTGCTGGTCTTACGGGGAGGTGTGTTCAGGTGCATTCTGGGCGTGCTGGTCTTACGGGGAGGTGTGTTCAGGTGCATTCTGGGCGTGCTGGTTTTACAGGAGGTGTGTTCAGGTGCATTCTGTGCGTGCTGGTCTTACGGGAGGTGTGTTCAGGTGCATTCTGGGCGTGCTGGTCTTCTGGGGAGGTGTGTTCAGGTGCATTCTGGGCGTGCCCGGTCTTACAGGGAGGTGTGTTCAGGTGCATTCTGGGCGTGCTGGTCTTACAGGGAGGTGTGTGTTCAGGTGCATTCTGGGCGTGCTGGTCTTACGGGGAGGTGTGTTCAGGTGCATTCTGGGCGTGCTGGTCTTACGGGGAGGTGTGTTCAGGTGCATTCTGGGCGTGCCGGTCTTACAGGGAGGTGTGTTCAGGTGCATTCTGGGCGTGCCGGTCTTACAGGGAGGTGTGTTCAGGTGCATTCTGGGCATGCTGGTCTTACAGGGAGGTGTGTGTTCAGGTGCATTCTGGGCGTGCTGGTCTTACGGGGAGGTGTGTTCAGGTGCATTCTGGGCGTGCTGGTCTTACGGGAGGTGTGTTCAGGTGCATTCTGGGCGTGCAGGTCTTACAGGGAGGTGTGTTCAGGTGCATTCTGGGCGTGCTGGTCTTACGGGAGGTGTGTTCAGGTGCATTCCGGGCGTGCTGGTCTTACGGGAGGTGTGTTCAGGTGCATTCCGGGCGTGCTGGTCTTACGGGAGGTGTGTTCAGGTGCATTCTGGGCGTGCTGGTCTTACAGGGAGGTGTGTTCAGGTGCATTCTGGGCGGTGCTGGTCTTACGGGAGGTGTGTTCAGGTGCATTCTGGGCGTGCTGGTCTTACGGGAGGTGTGTTCAGGTGCATTCTGGGCGTGCTGGTCTTACTGGGAGGTGTGTTCAGGTGCATTCTGGGCGTGCTGGTCTTACGGGAGGTGTGTTCAGGTGCATTCTGGGCATGCTGGTCTTACGGGGAGGTGTGTTCAGGTGCATTCTGGGCGGTGCTGGTCTTACGGGGAGGTGTGTTCAGGTGCATTCTGGGCGGTGCTGGTCTTACGGGGAGGTGTGTTCAGGTGCATTCTGGGCGTGCTGGTCTTACATGGAGGTGTGTTCAGGTGCATTCTGGGCGTTCTGGTCTTACAGGGAGGTGTGTTCAGGTGCATTCTGGGGCGTGCTGGTCTTACAGGGAGGTGTGTTCAGGTGCATTCTGGGGCGTGCTGGTCTTACAGGGAGGTGTGTTCAGGTGCATTCTGGGCGTGCCGGTCTTACGGGAGGTGTGTTCAGGTGCATTCTGGGCGTGCTGGTCTTACGGGAGGTGTGTTCAGGTGCATTCTGGGCGTGCTGGTCTTACGGGAGGTGTGTTCAGGTGCATTCTGGGCGTGCCGGTCTTACGGGAGGTGTGTTCAGGTGCATTCTGGGCGTGCGGTCTTACGGGAGGTGTGTTCAGGTGCATTCTGGGCGTGCCGGTCTTACGGGGAGGTGTGTTCAGGTGCATTCTGGGCGTGCCGGTCTTACGGTGAGGTGTGTTCAGGTGCATTCTGGGCGTGCCGGTCTTACGGTGAGGTGTGTTCAGGTGCATTCTGGGCGTGCCGGTCTTACGGTGAGGTGTGTTCAGGTGCATTCTGGGCGTGCAGGTCTTACGGGGAGGTGTGTTCAGGTGCATTCTGGGCGTCCTGGTCTTACGGGGAGGTGTGTTCAGGTGCATTCTGGGCGTGCTGGTCTTACGGGGAGGTGTGTTCAGGTGCATTCTGGGCGTGCTGGTCTTACAGGGAGGTGTGTTCAGGTGCATTCTGGGCGGTGCTGGTCTTACGGGGAGGTGTGTTCAGGTGCATTCTGGGCGTGCTGGTCTTACTGGGAGGTGTGTTCAGGTGCATTCTGGGCGTGCTGGTCTTACGGGGAGGTGTGTTCAGGTGCATTCTGGGCGTGCCGGTCTTACGGGGAGGTGTGTTCAGGTGCATTCTGGGCGTGCTGGTCTTACGGTGAGGTGTGTTCAGGTGCATTCTGGGCGTGCCGGTCTTACTGGGAGGTGTGTTCAGGTGCATTCTGGGCGTGCTGGTCTTACGGGGAGGTGTGTTCAGGTGCATTCTGGGCGTGCTGGTCTTACAGGGAGGTGTGTTCAGGTGCATTCTGGGAGTATTGCTATCTTGAGGCAGCGGGAAGTGATGGCACCATTGACCAACATAAACCTGGTCTAAAGTCAATAACGCAGCATTTCATTGTTATTTTAACAGAGCATTAGTAAAATGCTCCTAGGCTCGTGCACAGCGCACACGCACACTATGCTTGTTACACACACAAGGACACATAGCAGCACACACACACATGTAGAAGATTACTATTAATAAATTAATATTATTATTATTATTATTAATAAAAAGTCTGCTGGCCTCTAGAGGCTCTTTCTAGCCTTTACAGGTGATCTTCTCTCCAGATGGAACTTGGGTCTTTTTTCGGGGTTGTTGAGCATTAAATCCAAACGGTTACATCCGAGATTTATCCACCTGATGTCCATAATTCATCACGTTTTCGGTCATTTCTGCCGCTAACTCCGTGCTACCGATAGACAGTAGGTGCTACCGACAAGGGAATCTCCCATGATGCCTTTGTTTATGTTTTCAACCAATGGGAAGGTATATAAGGTATATAACGAGTATATAGTGGGAAAGATAGATCCCTCCAGGTCAGAGATCGTCTGTTACCGCTCTAAACCGACAGTTTAATTGTTTTTATTTGTTATTTATTACTTTTTGTTTCAGTTTGAATGAATGTCTTTTATTGACTTCAATATTTATATTTATTTCATTTAGCGTGTTTTCATGGTTCAATACAGTTTTTTTTGTTTTTTTTTAATAATAAAGTTCAGCACTGTTTTTTCTTGGAGTGTCATGTTTGTTTTTATCCAGTATCAATTCTAAATACTATCGGTCGATTAATCGGTTTTCGGCAAATATGGCCTAGGGCTGGGCGATATATCAATATTATATCGATATTGTGATATGAGACTAGATATCGTCTTAGATTTTGGATATCGTTATATCGTGATATGACATAAGTGTCTTTTCCTGGTTTTAAAGGCTGCATTACAGTGAAGTGATGTACTGTTCTGAACCCACCAGACTGTTCTAGCTGTTCTATTATTAATGATTATTTATCTAAAATCTAAGTGTGAAGATATTTTGCGAGAGCACCAACTGTCAACTCTAGAATATATTGCCGTAATATCGATATCAAGGTATTTGGTCAAGAATATCATGGTATCTGATTTTCTCTATATCGCCCAACACTATATTAGAAAATATAGGATGTAGAAATAAGCGCTGAAAATGTGTAGAAGAAAAATTTTACAATTTAAAACGTTGGAAAAAACTAAAACAAACCGAAACATTTGCTCTTACTTTGCGGAAAAAATATCGGGATATATATCGTATATCGATATTCAGCCAAAATATATCGGGATATGATTTTTGGTCCATATCGCCCAGCCCTAATATGGCCCAACCTAAGCTATCGGTATCGGTAAAATCCACTATCGGTCGACCTCTAAACAGAGCTGTATCCATGCTAGCCTCAAGCCACACACTTCACTGATTAGACCTGACGGAGTCGTCTGATTGGTCGATCCTCTCTCTGCAGTTTAACCCCGGTCTGGTTCTGGTGTCGGCCGGGTTCGATGCAGCTCGCGGGGATCCGCTGGGCGGATATCAAGTGACCCCTGAGGGATACGCCCACCTCACACACCTGCTGATGTCACTGGCCGGGGGGCGGGTCCTACTCATCCTGGAGGTACACACACACACACACACACACACAATCACACACACACAATCACACACATATACAAACACACAGAGACACACACAATCACACACAGAGACACACACAATCACACACAGAGACACACACACACGCACGTACGCATGCATGCACTTACACACACACACACACACACACACACACACACACACACAATCACACACATACAAACACACAGAGACACACACAGTCACACACAGAGACACACACGCCCACACGCATGCATGCACTTACACACACACACACACACACACAAACACACACACCGACAGAGACACACACACACAATCACACACAGAGACACACACAGTCACACACAGAGACCCACACGCATGCATGCACTTACACACACACACACACACACACACAAAACACACACACACACACACACACACGCACACACACACACAGACACACCGACAGAGACACACACACACACACACAGAGACACACACACACACACACAGAGACACACACACACACACACACACACACAGAGACACACACACAGGCACACATACACACACCGACAGAGACACACACACACACACAGACAGTGACACCGTGTGTATTGTTTGTGAATGGAACTAAATTGATCTCTCTCTCTCCCTCCCTCTCTCTCTCTCTCTGTCTCTCTCAGGGAGGTTATAACTTGTCGTCCATCTCTGACTCCATGGCGATGTGCACCAGCGTGTTGCTAGGAGACCCTCCTCCCTCCTTGGTGACGCCCCTCCCTCCTCCTCATCACAGCGCCGTGGCAACGATCAACTCCGTCATCCGACACCACGCCCCCTACTGGACGTCGCTGAGGATACACAGTCAGTGCACGATCGCTTTCATCTGATTTCATTTACATTTTGATCGTGTTGTTAACTCCCTGACGTTCCATTCAGTCCCAGAGGCTGTGCGGGCGTCCCTTCCCGCCCTGAAGCATCGTGGGAAACGTAGTTCGAAAGGAAAAGGCAGGAAGTCAGAGCCGAGCAGTGCCGACAAACCCCTGCTGCCCCCTACAGGACTGGAGGACACAACGGTAAATGTGAATCTGAGTTTTGAAATTAATATCCGAGACATTTTTTTTTTTTAAATGAATAAAAATCTGAATTTTTGTCATTCATATTTGGTTTGGATTTTTTTTGGTCCAATCAGACGGAGCGCGGCCTTGAGCAGCTCACTCAGGGATTGGCCGGTTTGGACATCAGTCAAGCCAATCGCACTTCTGCTACGTCCACCCCTGTGGGCGGGGCCAGGCCGAAGGTCCGCCTCATTCTCACCTGTGAAGGGGAAGTGAAGGCGGAGCCAGGGGAAATGACACCTGAGCAGAGCCAATCAGCAGAGAGCACGCTGCCACAGCCTCAGGTGAGCAGGAAGTCTGATATATTATATAGACATTAGGGCTGCCACCTCTTAGTCGATTAGTCGACTAATCAGTCGTTTTGGTCTTAGTCGACTAAGATTTCTTTAGTCCATTAGTCATTTTTTATGCTTATTCATGCTTAATTACTTATTTCCAAGAAACTTCTGAGCACATTTATGGTAAACACAAGATTTAAAGTGGAGCTTTTGCAGGATTAATTGTGGAGAAACTCAGTTTTACAGATGGTTAATTAACTACATTTATATTGTGCTTTTCTAGTCTTAACCACCTCTCAAAGCTCACAGCTCTGTCAATTAAATCAACCAATCGATTAGTCGACTAAATCCTATAAGTGTTAGTCGACTAAGAATGTCTTTAGTCGAGGACAGCCCTAATAGACATGTTCTTTGTCTTCTTATAATTCATCTCACGTATTGAATACATCATTAACCCTTCACAGGCTGTTGCCGTGGCAGCGTCGGAGTCAGTTGCCCCCCGAGACTCACCTGCAGGTGGAGCGGGGGCGGAGCTAGAGACCGAGGGAGCGTGTGGTTGGTCGAAGCCGAAGACGTCTCTGGAGCTGACGTGTGGAGGACAGACAGACGTCAGAGAATAGTCTTTTATATTAATTATTCGTTCTAACGGGGAACCACCAACGTCTTACGCAGTTTATTTAATATTCTCAAATTAAGGCCTTAAAAGTATTTACAGGGTACCCGCAGGGTCTTAAAAGCATTGAAAAAGTCTTAAATTTGATAATCTCCAATTAAGGCCATAAAAAGTCTTGAATTTAGTATACAAAGTCTTGGATTTAGTTACAAAGGTCTTATATTTTTTTGCCTTTCCTAGGATTAAGTTCATACCGTAACAAAATTAACTGTTACTGATGTAGGCTAATTAAAAAGTGACCGGAGACTCCCTGAGGTCTGTACGTGAACGATCGTACAGATGTTGACTCCCTGAGGTCTGTACGTGAACGATCGTACAGATGTTGACTCCCTGAGGTCTGTACGTGAACGATTTTTTTAAGGCTCGCTCACCTCGCACCGGAAAAACCACGGCAGCCATAAACCTCCCTATAAAATACAGTACAGGCCAAAAGTTTGGACACACCTTCTCATTCAGTGCGTTTCCTTTTTATTTTCATGACTATTGACATTGTGGATTCTCACTGAAGGCATCAAAACTATGAATGAACACATATGGAATTATGTACTTAACAAAAAAGTGTGAAATAACTGAAAACATGTCTTATATTTTAGATTCTTCAAAGTAGCCACCCTTTGCTTTTTTATTAATAAGGAAAAAAATTCCACTAATGAACCCTGACAAAGCACACCTGTGAAGGTAAAACCATTTCAGGTGACTACCTCATGAAGCTCATTGAGAGAACACCAAGGGTTTGCAGAGTTATCAAAAAAAGCAAAGGGTGGCTACTTTGAAGAATCTAAAATATAAGACATGTTTTCAGTTATTTCACACTTTTTTGTTAAGTACATAATTCCATATGTGTTCATTCATAGTTTTGATGCCTTCAGTGAGAATCTACAATGTAAATAGTCATGAAAATAAAAAGGAAACACATTGAATGAGAAGGTGTGTCCAAACTTTTGGCCTGTACTGTAAATAAATACCATAAGTCATAATTAACTGTCAGATGTATACAGTGTATCGTTACAATTTACTCTGAGTCTGTAGCTCTCAGTCAGTGGTCAGGGAATAGAAGAAAACGTGTTGTAACTTTAAAGACAATATAACATACTTTACTCACCTGTCTGTCTGTCTCTGTCTGTCTGTCTGTCTGCAGACCCCTCTGTACGTGGTGGACCCCCTGTCCTGGTGTCCTCATCTGGACGCCGTGAAGCCCCTCCCCCAGGTATCGACGTCTTCCAGTCGTGTCAGGACTGCGGCTCGGACGCTGAGAACTGGACCTGTCTCACCTGCTACCAGGTGACCTGTCTCCCTCCCTGTCCCTCCCTGTCTCTTCCCTGTCTCCTCCCTGTTTCCCCCTGTCCCTCTCCCTGTCTCCTCCATGTCTCCCCTGTCTCCCTCTCTGTCTCCTCCCTGTCTCACTCTCTGTCTCCTCACTGTCTCCTTCCCCGTCTCCCCCTGTCTCCCCCTGTCTCCTCCCTGTCTCCTCCCTGTCTCTTCCCTGTCTCTTCCCTGTCTCCCCTGTCTCCCCTGTCTCCTCCCCTGTCTCCTCCCTGTCTCCTCCCTGTCTCTTCCCTGTCTCCTCCCTGTCTCCTCCCTGTCTCTTCCCTGTCCCTCCCTGTCCCTTCCCTGTCTCCTCCCTCTTTCCCCCTGTCCCTCTCCCTGTCCCTCCCTTTCTCCTCCCTGTCTCTTCCCTGTCTCCCCCTGTCCCTCCCCTGTCTCCTCCCTGTCTCTTCCCTGTCTCCTCCCTGTCTCTTCTCTGTCTCTTCCCTGTATCCCCCTGTCCCTCCCTGTCTCCCCCTGTCTCCCCTGTCCCTCCCTGTCTCCTCCCTGTCTCCTCCCTTTCTCCTCCCTGTCTCTTCCCTGTCCCTCCCTGTCTCTTCCCTGTCTCCCATGTCTCCTCCCTGTCTCCTCCCTGTCTCCCCCTGTCTCCTCCCCTGTCTCTTCCCTGTCCCTCCCTGTCTCTTCCCTGTCTCCCCATGTCTCCTCCCTGTCTCCTCCCTGTCTCCCCCTGTCTCCTCCCTGTCTCTTCCCTGTCTCCCCCTGTCTCTTCCCTGTCTCCCCATGTCTCCTCCCTGTCTCCCCATGTCTCCTCCCTGTCTCCTCCCTGTCTCCCCTGTCTCCTCCCTGTCTCCTCCCTGTCTCCTCCTGTCTCCTCCCTGTCTCCTCCCTGTCTCTTCCCTGTCTCCCCTGTCTCCTCCCTGTCTCTTCCCCTGTCCCTCCCTGTCTCTTCCCTGTCTCCCCATGTCTCCTCCCTGTCTCCTCCCCTGTCTCCCCTGTCTCCTCCCTGTCTCTTCCCTGTCTCCCCCTGTCTCTTCGCTGTCTCCCCCTGTCTCTTCCCTGTCTCCCCATGTCTCCTCCCTGTCTCCTCCCCTGTCTCCTCCCTGTCTCCTCCCTGTCTCCCCCTGTCTCCTCCCTGTCTCCCCTGTCTCTTCCCTGTCTCCCCCCTGTCTCTTCCCTGTCTCCCCATGTCTCCTCCCCTGTCTCCTCCCTGTCTCCCCTGTCTCCTCCCTGTCTCCTCCCTGTCTCCTCCCTGTCTCTTCCCTGTCTCCCCCTGTCTCCTCCCTGTCTCTTCCTTGTCCCTCCCTGTCTCTTCCCTGTCTCCCCATGTCTCCTCCCTGTCTCCTCCCTGTCTCCCCTGTCTCCTCCCTGTCTCTTCCCTGTCTCCCCTGTCTCTTCCCTGTCTCCCCCTGTCTCTTCCCTGTCTCCCATGTCTCCTCCTGTCTCCTCCCTGTCTCCCCTGTCTCTTCCCTGTCTCCCCCTGTCTCTTCCCTGTCTCCCATGTCTCCTCCCTGTCTCCCCCTGTCTCCTCCCTGTCTCCTCCCTGTCTCCTCCCTGTCTCCTCCTGTGTCCTCCCTGTCTCCTCCCTGTCTCTTCCCTGTCTCCCCCTGTCTCCTCCCTGTCTCTTCCCTGTCTCCCCCTGTCTCCCCTGTCTCCTCCCTGTCTCCTCCCTGTCTCCTCCCTGTCTCTTCCCTGTCTCCCCTGTCCCTCCCTGTCTCTTCCCTGTCTCCCATGTCTCCTCCCCCTGTCTCCTCCTGTCCCCTCCCTGTCTCTTCCCTGTCCCTCCCTGTCTCTTCCCTGTCTCCCCCTGTCTCTTCCCTGTCTCCCCCTGTCTCCTCCCTGTCTCCCCTGTCTCCTCCCTGTCTCTTCCCTGTCTCCCCCTGTCTCTTCCCTGTCTCCCCTGTCTCTTCCCTGTCTCCCATGTCTCCTCCCCCTGTCTCCCCTGTCTCCTCCCTGTCTCCTCCCTGTCTCCTCCCTGTCTCTTCCCTGTCTCCCCTGTCTCTTCCCTGTCTCCCCTGTCTCCCCCTGTCTCCTCCCTGTCTCCTCCCTGTCTCTTCCCTGTCTCTTCCCTGTCTCCCCCTGTCCCTCCCTGTCTCTTCCCTGTCTCCCCATGTCTCCTCCCTGTCTCCTCCCTGTCTCCTCCCTGTCTCCTCCCTGTCTCCCCTGTCCCTCCCTGTCTCTTCCCTGTCTCCCCCTGTCTCTTCCCTGTCTCCCCTGTCTCCCCCTGTCTCCTCCCTGTCTCCTCCCTGTCTCTTCCCTGTCTCCCCATGTCTCCTCCCTGTCTCTTCCCTGTCTCCCCTGTCTCTTCCCTGTCTCCCCCTGTCTCCTCCCTGTCTCTTCCCTGTCTCTTCCCTGTCTCCCCCTGTCTCTTCCCTGTCTCCCCCTGTCTCCTCCCTGTCTCTTCCCTGTCTCCCCATGTCTCCTCCCTGTCTCTTCCCTGTCTCCCCTGTCCCTCCCTGTCTCCCCTGTCTCTTCCCTGTCTCCCCCTGTCCCTCCCTGTCTCCCCCTGTCTCTTCCCTGTCTCCCCCTGTCCCTCCCTTTCTCCTCCCTATCTCCCCCTGTCTCTGTCCTGCCTGTCTGGCGCTGCGTCTCACCTGCTGTGCTTCCTGTCTCAGGTGTTCTGCGGCCGCTACGTTAACGAGCACATGGTGACCCACGGCGTGGTGTCTGAACACCCGATGGTGCTGAGCTTCTGCGACCTGTCGGTGTGGTGCTACCTGTGTGAGGCCTACGTACACAACCAGGTCTGTCATCATCATCATCATCGTCATCATCATCACTATTTTTATAATTATTATTATTATTATTATTATTATTATTAGGGGCTGAAATCTAAAAAGATAAAAATCTAAATTGGGGTGCCCGTATAGCTCAGCTGGTAGAGCGGGCGCCCATATATAGAGGTTTACTCCTCGAACCAACAGGCCAGGGTTCGACTCCGACCTGCAACCCTTTACTGCATGTCATCCCCCCCCTCTCTCTCTCTCTCCCCTTTCATGTCTTCAGCTGTCCTATCAAAATAAAGGCCAAAAATGCCCCAAAGATTATCTTCAAAAAAAAAACGACAGGGAGGATGTTGCTGCTTCCACTTGGTTTTGTTTGTATTATAAATTACACAAACTTATAGTTATACAAACTTATAGTTATACAAACTTATAGTAATACAAACTTATAGTTATACAAACTTATAGTAATATAAACTTATAGTTATACAAACTTATAGTTATACAAACTTATAGTAATATAAACTTATAGTTATACAAACTTATAGTAATATAAACTTATAGTTATACAAACTTATAGTAATATAAACTTATAGTTATACAAACTTATAGTAATATAAACTTATAGTTATACAAACTTATAGTTATATAAACTTATAGTTACACAAACTTATAGTAATATAAACTTATAGTTATACAAACTTATAGTAATATAAACTTATAGTTATACAAACTTATAGTAATATAAACTTATAGTTATACAAACTTATAGTTATATAAACTTATAGTTACACAAACTTATAGTTATACAAACTGATAGTTATACAAACTTATAGTTATATAAACTTATAGTTATACAAACTTAGTTATATAAACTTATAGTTATACAAACTTATAGTTATACAAATTTGGTTATATAAACTTATAGTTATACAAACTTATAGTTATACAAACTTAGTTATATAAACTTATAGTTATACAAACTTATAGTTATACAAACTTAGTTATATAAACTTATAGTTATACAAACTTATAGTTATTCAAACTTATAGTTATACAAACTTAGTTATATAAACTTATAGTTATACAAACTTATAGTTATTCAAACTTATAGTTATATAAACTTATCGTTATACAAACTTATAATAAAAATCGCCAAAATTCCCGTCCTGTGCCAAACTTAATCAGTCCGATTTGTGTGCTAATATATATTTTTTTCTTATGAACATTGTTGTATAAAAACCACCATGTAAATATGCCAGAATTAGTAAAAATAACTAATTTTCATCTGCAGTCCCTATAGGCAGATGCCATAGAGACAGCCAGCAGTCATTCACTGTATATTACAAGGTACACATAATGGGGACATATACATTGACAAATAAAACCACACAAAACATAACATAACAGTCCTGAGGGTGGCGCTACAGCAGCCCTCTGAAATTATTAACTTTGAAAATTCATAACAAATCAACCACACAGGCTACAACATTGCATTTTACATCAAACTGTTGCCCCACTAGAGCAGGCACTTTGCCCTGCTTTTACCCCACTAGACCACTGCTGCTGAGCAGCTATAATAATAATAATAATAATTATTATTATTATTATTATTATATTAACACATATTTTCTTCTATTTTCTTTCTTCTCGTTCAGATTCTGTTTGAAGCTAAAAACGCGGCTCACTGTGCCAAGTTCGGAGAGGAGATTCCTCCGTGGAGCTGAGAGGAAGACGAGAGACAGGAAGAGAGATGAGGAGGAGGAACAGGAGATGATGAAGAGGAGGAGGAGATAAAGGAGGATGAGGAGGGAGGAAGAAGAGAGGAGCTGAGAGGAAGAGGAGGAGTTAACGATGACGAGGAAGATTGACTGTGTAAAAAACCTGAAAGCTGTTTTCTGCTTTTCTGGCTCTCGGACTTCAGCGTGATTGGACAGTTGATTGAGTTGCCATGGATACCGCAGCCAGCAGCAGCAGCGAGTGGTGCTTTGTGGGAAACTTCATCGAAATCTACGGTGTCTCACAGCTGCCAGAAAACAAATGCAGAAAAGCAATGTTTTTATTTTTGAAACTGCAGATCGGTGCTGATCATCTTCATCATCATCACCATCATCATCACCACCATCATCATCACCATCTTCATCATCCTCATCACCACCATCATCTTCATCTTCATCATCACCATCTTCATCTTCATCATCATCATCATTATCTTCGGGACTCATCGGCAGGTTGTCGGTTCAATTCCCTGCAGGTGTAACCAAAACAAAGTTCATTCAACAAAACAACATTGATAGGTGATTATCGAGAGCAGGGCTGATGATGTCACCGAGTGGTGATGATGTCACCGAGAGGCCACGCCCACAGCCAGCAGCCATCTTTTATACAATTTCAGACAGAGAAGTAAACACAAAAATCCAGCAGTTTTATTTTAACTTTTTTTTGTGTATTCGGTTTAAATATTTGTCGTGTTTAAAAAAAATAATAATAATAATAAAATAAAAAATACACAAACTGATTGGTTTAAAAACGTTCAGTTAAATAAATAATTAGAGCAGGAAGTGAAAAGAGAAAATTAAAAGCTCAGAGAGACTGGCGCACAGATTGCTCCGAGACAAATGATGTCAACGCCTCGCAAACATTAGCTGTGTTAGAGACAGTTCCCGCCACGCCACGATATATCCGAAATGTGGGTTTCTTTCAACCATATTTAAAAAAAAAAATAGTAACGTGGATGGTTCCATTGAATTTGGGTGTTTTTATTCAATTTAATAGCATTTGGAGGGAAAAAAAACATAAAAGAACGTTGAAAAAAAGTGACAAAAATGTCGGGGAAAAGAGACAATAAATAAACGTGGGATGTAATAACGCAAAAATGCCAAAAGGCGCAGAAAAAAATCGACAAAGACGGAGGGAAAAGTGACAAAAACCAAAAGTCGACGGGAAGACAACACAAGAGTTAATAAGGAGATTATTTAGGGTTTGTGAACGCGTCAAGTCCTGTGGAGCGAAAAAAAGACTCAAAGGAGCTTCTGATTGGTTCAAAAAGAAGAAGAAAATAACTGGCTATCACCAGACTAATGCTCTATCTTTTAAGATTGAACATCGGTCTGGCGGAGCCTGCTCTGTATTTTCTACTGCACAAGAGGCGGGATCAACGGGCACAGTTCAAATGCCTCTGTACGTGATTGGATAGTCCTTCAACCAATCGGAGCAAAGATCTGGGTGACGCAGCAGCGTCAGCGGCATCAACGGGGTTGCTGCTCTTCGGCGGTCGCCATGTTGAACGTAAACAAGTAGCTGCTTAGTCGCTTCTCTATCGTCATCGTGTTAAACCGACCAATAGCGCGCCAGGTGGATGAGCCGGTTTGTGATTGGTCCCCGCAGATTTGTAACGGAAGCAGGAAAGGTAAACGTACAGGTTTCCAGCCTGAGCTGCAGGGAGGAATCAAACCGCCGGCAGATCGGGCTGGCGTTACCCCGGTCTACATAAAATCTGCACTTTTTATTTAAATTTTGACTGTTTTCTTTTTAACAGAAGGAGGTGGAGAGTCTGAGGCTTCAGGTGTGTTTTGAATTTTCCCACCTGTGGAATATTATAGGATTAAGAAAATAAGAGGTGTGTGTGTGTCTGTAAAGTGAGTTTTTTTTTTATATTCAGGTCTGCGCTTTTAATTTGAAACTGCGCTTTTAATTTGAAAAGTCTTTTAAGAGTTTAAGTTTCCTGACAGTAAACTTGAAGTTAAACACGCAGTAACTAGTAATCTATAATGTATTACATTTTGGAAGTAACTTGCCCAACACTGTCACGGCGCCGTCGTTACGGTGACCAGCGTAGGGTTCGGTTCCCTGAGGAATAATTCTAATGATCGGTATAAACCAGAACCACCGTCAAAAAGCCCAAATATTTCGCCCAATCAGAAGCTGAATCCTGGATTCGGTGCATCCCTGAGTTTAAGGTTGAGGCGTTTGTGTTTCTGTGTCTGAGGTGCGTTTGATTTACAGACCGCGTCGGGTTGTGAAGCGGTGTTACCGTGGAGATGGGAGGAGGTTTTGTGTGCTGTGCAATATTCCTTTTTGTAAACGTTTAATTATTAATAAAATGTTTGTATGTCTTTTGTGTCCTGACGCTGTTTTCTTACGAGCAGGTAAACGTCTTTGACAGAAACTCATCATTTAAATGAATTAAAGAGGGACTTTTATTTTGGTAGGCTCCAAACTACAGGAAGTTCCTGTTCGTCACTCAGGTTTTTATTTGTGTCCAAAAACAAGTAAAAAGTAATAACCGCAATTTTTGGTTTTAGCAACCAAACAAATCTGCTCCTGCTGACGAAGATGTGTGAACACTCCGGAAACAGGAAGTGAACTTCACAATAAAAGTGTTAGTCATATTTTGTTGTTGATTTGTTCTAAATTAACTTCCTGTCCACAGACTTCTGGCTCCTCAGTGTCAGATATAATTATATTATTATTATATAATTATATTATTATTATTATTATATTTATATTATAATTTTATTATTATTAATTAATTATTATTGTTCCAGCTTTAGTTACTAGTTATGTTAGTTACTCCGCTACATTCATCTGTTACAGCTTTAGTTACTAGTTACGTTAGTTACTCCGCTACATTCATCTGTTACAGCTTTAGTTACTAGTTACTTTAGTTACTCCGCTACATTCATCTGTTCCAGCTTTAGTTACTAGTTACTTTAGTTACTCCGCTACATTCATCTGTTCCAGCTTTAGTTACTAGTTACTTTAGTTACTCCGCTACATTCATCTGTTCCAGCTTTAGTTACTAGTTACTTTAGTTACTCCGCTACATTCATCTGTTCCAGCTTTAGTTACTAGTTACTTTAGTTACTCCGCTACATTCATCTGTTCCAGCTTTAGTTACTAGTTACTTTAGTTATTTAAACACAGACCATT